>NC_133617.1:603350763-603630763 GCF_048593235.1 Sminthopsis crassicaudata | reverse complement strand
GCTACATGTATGTATGTATGTATACATACATGTGATCTATTACTAATACTATTGTTAATATGCAATTAAATTCCTTTTAAAAATAGGCCCTTCTTTGTTACTTCTGTGTGACCTTGGACAAGTAACTCAAGTTCTTTTATTTGTAAGAGAAGAGGTTAACCTGGACAACCTTGAGGTCCCCTCCAGCTGTGCTCTAAATCTCAAATCTCTGATCTCTTAATGTGTGTCATTGTATGACATAAAATTTGTATCTCTTCATGGTCACTGCTATACCTGGATATTTCCTGGAGAAGACACAAGTGTCTGTACATCTCTGAATGCCCAGATAAGGAACTTGTTATTTATTCTATATGGAACAGGGAATCCCTAATGGCTATTGAGCAAAGGAATGAGAGGCTTTTTCCCAGACATGTTTCTGGATGGTACCTTCTGGCACGTAACTTTTGTCTGCTAGTTGAAGATGAGTCAGTTAATTTCATCAGCTTTGTCAGATTGGCATTTTTGCACATAATCCTTCCCCCAGCCATGAGGGGAAGTTCTGCTTTTCTTAAGTCCATTGTTTTTGCTGACCTTGGTGAAGTATTTTATATAAACACACGTGCTGTTATATATACACATATGTGTGTATGTGTGCATGCTATATATGTATATATATATATATATTTATTATATATACTATATATGTAATATATATTATATTTATTGTGCAGTTGTTATGGTCACATCTGATACTTTGTGACCTCATTTGGAATTTGTTTGTTTGTTTGTTTTGGCAAAGATACTGTAGGGCTTCATCATTTCCTTCTCCAGCTCATTTTATAGATGAGAAAACTGAGGCAAACAGGATTAAGTGACTTGCCCAGAATCACCCAGTTAGTATGTGTCTGAGACCAGATTTCGATTTGAACCCAGGAAGATGAGTCTTTATGATTCCAGGCCAGAAGGATATATTTATATATTAATGTGGCACATAAAATGGTGTACACATACACACTTAATTTTCAAGTTGTTTCTATAACTAAATTGTTTTCTTCTAGATTTAAAAGCAACATTCAGCATTAGAGCTTATCAGATCAAAGATTTAGAGCTTGAAAGGATCACATAAATATTCCATTGCCCACCATTTTGTCCACCATTTCGTAGATGAAACAATGGAGATTAAATGGGTGGGGAAAGGTACAGAATGTTGGACTTTGCTCAGGATGATGAGTTCAGTCCTATCTTAGTCACTTATTAGGTTCAAACGCTGGGCTTAAATCCCTTAACCGCTTTCTGCCTCAATTTCCTCATCTGTAAAATGAAGATAATAACAGTAGCTACCTCATGGGGTTGTTGGAAGACTCAAATGAATGTTTTGCAACTCTAAAAGCTTTTATAAATTTGTTATGATTATGACACTGGTGATGATAGTCAAACAATTCGCCGAAATGATTCACACATTAAGTAGCAGAGTCAGCCTCTAAGCTCAAGTTCCCTGCCTCTAAATCTACTGCATAAATCCTTCCCATAAAGTGCTTTCCCTTAGAGTTCTGTAACTTCTTTCTCATCTTGCCATAGCCCAGGGAGTGCAGATGTTGGAATCAGGAGAACTACATTCATAACCCAGCTGTGATACTCACAGACTACCACTCTGGGCAGGCCAGTGACCTTCTCAAAGCCTCAGTTTCCTCATCTCTAACTTGGGCATAATACCTATAAATCACCCAGTACCTCCTTCCCAAGGAAGATTGCAGGGCAAGAACTCTGTTAACATCAAAATGATAAGGAAAAATGTGAGTAGTAATGCTCTGAAATTTAAGAATGATCATAAACTCTACTGGAAAATCTACTTCACTGAACTGTTTTCCCCTTTCTTTCCCTACTGGGCCCCTCCTGATCTCTATAATGCTACCACATTGAGATGGCCTAGAGGGCAGTGAAAAAAAAATAATTCTGGTAACCGTCCACAAGGGAAAAAGAATTTAGAGCCTGTTTATAAGTGTGTTTCTTGCTATAAACCTGAGTCATAAATTAATGGCTCATCGGCATATTTTCCTATCAGGCGGGCATTTGGTGTGGCTGATCCCTGGGAAAAGACCCTTAATAGGAAACTGACCGAAAAGGAGTGGGGTTATAATACAATAAACATAAAAGGGCTTGGGGTTATAATAAATATAGTTATATTTATTGTGTAGTTATTATGGTCATGTCTGACTCTTTGTAACCCCATTTGAAGTTTGTTTTTTGTTTTTTGTTTTTTTTTTTGTTTTTGTAAAGATACTGTAGGGGTTCACCATTTCCAGGGAGGGAGGAAAGAGGGTTTTTTTTTTTTTTTTTTTTTTTTTTTTTTTGAGGCAGCTAATTGGTATAGTTAATAAACACTGGACTTAGAATTAGTAAGACCTGAATTCAAATCCTCTCAGAAACTTACTTGCTATGAGATGCTGGACAAGTCATTTAACCCTTTCCTTAGCCCTTCACCTTTGCCGGAGCTGTACAACTAATTCTGTTCCTCACCCCTACAAAAAATAATGGGAAAAACATCTCTATAGCTGCTTTCCTTCTAAGAGCTTAGGAAATTGGCTAATAATGCAAATATCCTGGGGTTAATAGTCTGGTGACATAACTGTAACTTACACTCTGGCTTAAAGGACATTCTCTGTCACATGGGCAGAAGTGAGCCGTGGTCAGTTAGCTGAATAGAGGGATAAATATCCAAAGTGATGAACTTGCTGATGCAGGAATTAATGAAACCTGGGGAATCATTTCCTCCTGGCTTGGAAGGAAGACAAGATAATATGGCATTGTGGATAGACAAGAGGTCTGGTCAGGAAGACTTCACTTAAGCTGACCTTGGCTGTGTGACCCTGCCTAGCACATTAACCTCTCAGTGCTCCAGGCAATGCTCTCATACTATGAATTAGAAAATAATTGCTGACCTGAATTGGTAGGGGATGGATAGGGCTGTTTGCTCCTCCTTGATGAAGTTGTGTTTGAAAAATTCTTTATCTGGTATCAAAAATATTGATTCCCTATTGGCCAACGTGCCATTGGTGAGCTTGTTGATCAATCCACAACCATTTATTAATGCTCCCTGCTATATGCCAAGTATTATGCCAGGATGCAAAAATGCCATCATCAATGCAAGACTCAGAGTCAGGAGCCCCCAGGTTTGAGTCTTACCTTGCCTGGGTGGTTCTGTGTCACTTAATTTCTCCGTGCTCCAAGCCAGCTCTGAGACTATAATTTGTAAAGAAGATGTTGGCCTGCATTAGGTCAGGGAGTTTCTCACCAGAAGCTTCTTTACACGGGTGAAATAACAGGTTTGGCTTAAAACACTAAGAATCAGCCTTGTATGTTTACAAATAATTCAGCCATGCTCTTATGTGTAGGGGGCCAATTTGTCTGTTGGTCCATGGTTTCAAAAGCTGCATGGTAAGTATGATGGGAAAATATATGTAGGAAGCCAGGAACCAGTAAAAAAATCTAATCAGTAGTTGGAATACAGAGTTTTTAGGCATGACAGTGTTGGAAAAGGAAATAAGTCACAAAGTAACCCAGAAATATCTAGAATATGTGGAAGGAGCACTGGATTTGGAGTGAGAAGACCTGGGTTTGAGCCCCAGCCCTCTTACTCATTTAATACTTGTGTGACCCTGAACAAATAAATCCCTTTCTCTCTGAGTTTTAGCTTTCTCATCTGCAAAATGAAAGAACTGGAGTAGGTCATGGGTTCTTAACTTTTGCAATGTGTCATGGATTTCTTTGATGATCTAATGAAGCCTAGTGACCCTTCTCAGAATGTTTTTTAATATATAAAATAAAAATATATTGGCTTACAATATCAAGAAATATTTATTAAGTACCTGCTGTGTGCCAGGCACTGTTCTAGAGCTGCGAATACAGCAAGAAAGGCTAAAACATTCTTTGCCCACAAGGTATTTATAATCAAATGGAAAATAACATGCAGAAAACATGTTATATATACATATGTCTCTCTGTCTCTGTCTCTCTCTGTCTCTCTCTCTCTGTCTCTCTCTCTGTCTCTCTCTCTCTCTCTCTCTCTCTCTCTCTCTCTCTCTCTCTCTCTCTCTCTTTCTCCTCTTCTCTTTTAAAGCAAGTTTATGGACCCCAGGTTAAGAACCCCTGACAGATGATCTTTAAGTTCAAGAATAATATGAATTCTGTGCAGTAGAATCAAGAAGAGCCCCACCTGGGAGTCAGGAGACAGAGTCTCCAGCCTTGCCAGTGGTCACTATGTGTTCTGAAGTAAAGCATACCTTTGGGTCTCTTTTTTTAATTCTTCTCTAAAATGAAAGGTTCAAACTACAGTCAAGTAAAGTCAACAAAGGTTTATCAGGCACGTACAATGTGCTGTGTTAGGCTCTCTCCGCTCCCTTCCCTCTCTAAGCCTCTAGGAATTTCTAGCTCTAAAAACATCAGCTTTCCAGCGCTATTCAAACTCTATTCACTGCTCTCCCAAGGCGCCCCTGGTTGGGGCTCCCTGATGGAGGAAAACTGGGATTGGTCAAGGGGAAGCAAAAGATACAATAAACTGGCAATCAGGTGGGCAGTGGGCATGAAGAGCCCCCATTGGGCTGCCCCCACACTCAGCAATGTGCTTGACTGTTTCCTGGTTGGGAACTGAAATGGACAGTCATTGTTATGAATGTATCTTGGTGTTTTTCTTTTTCTCTAGGTGATATTTTCCCTTCTTCCAGACTTCTAGCTATGGGGTAGGGCTATATTATCTTTGGGAAACTGTAGATTCCAACTCAGGCTCCTGAAAGGAAAGTTATTGCCTTGAGCAACCCCTGGTTGCCTTCCAAGGAGTCTTGTCGAATTATTTAAATACTGAATTGGGATATTATTGAAGTTGGTACCAAGTTAGTCTTGGCAGCAACAACTGTGCCCTGGCAGGTGCTGAGATGGAGAGTTTTCACTGCTGTGGTTGGTTGTAGCTGCTGCTGAAGACTTTCAAATGGCGTGCATGCGTGTGCACAGACATGCTTACATGGTCAGATCCAAAAGTCCTCACAGCTTGCACGTCCCATGCCTCAAGAATGGATTTGGGGAAAGCTTAAATCTGGATTTCTATTAAGACTTCATTCTTGTCTACAATGATCTGATGGAATGCCTGTGCCAGCTTGTCAGTCTTAAGTTTTAAGTACTCAATCAACAAGCATTTTTTAAGGAACTACTATATATTAGCAATACTGGGGTATGGTCTATATAAAACAAGAAATTACAGAATTTCCCCTTCATAATAATAGTCTGATCTAGGAGAGAAGATCCTTCCAGGCTCAGGAGTTGGAGGACACAGGTCCAAATTCTGATTCTGTTATTTATTAGTCAGAGCCATAGTTTCCAATCTTGGTGCCTGGGGCTTAAGCATCATGAAATGTAACCAGTTCAAAGAACAGAAAAAGATAAATTCATTTTGATGGTTATGCATGGGATCTCAAGGAGAGATTCTGGACCACAGATTCAAAGAGATCCTGGAACAGGATCCTACAAACAAGGAAACTCAGTTGCTTCTCAAAGTTGGTACTTAGGAAGTCACTTAAGGGAGAGATTGGGTCTGGGTCTGACAGGTAGAAACCTGGACGGGGAACATGGAAGGGGACATTATTTAGTAATTTTCTACTTTAATTATTCCTGTTAATGAACTGTTATGTTGAATTATTTCTTTCCACTGAAGCAGTGCCCTCCAATTTTGGCACCCTAAGGAAAAACCCTGGTGACTTTGATCTTGTGATGATTCTGTTACTATGTCTGTTAATTGGTCAGTCAATCAATAAACATTTATGAAATACCTATTACTGTGCTAAGCAATGAAGATATAAGAAGAATAAAAAACAATTCCTGACCCCAAGGAACTTAAAATCTAATAGAGGAAGAAAACATGCAAAGAAATATGTACAAGCAAGCTAGATAACAGAATAAATAGAAATTATTAACAGAGGAAAGGCACTAAAATTAAGAGGAATTGGGAAAGGCTTCTAGTGGAAGGGGGAAGTTCCTGGGACTTACAGGAAGCTGGGGAAGCCAATTCATGGAGATGAGAAGAAAGAGCTTTCTAGACATGGAGGGTAGTCAAGAAAATGCCCCAAACTAAGAGATGGACTATCTTTTTTTGGGGGTGGGGGTGGAGATAGTTACCATGTGACCTTGCAAAGGTCACTTAGCCTTATGTCTTTATCTTTAGGAGACAGTATGGTCTATTAGATAGAGTGTTAGAGGTGGACTCAGGAGGACTTGGATTTGAATCCTACTTTAGACACTTCCTAGTTGTATGAAATTAGGCTAGTGTCAAGTTAGATCAGTCTTAATTTTCCTATCTGTCAAATGGGCATAATAATAACAACCATCACCTTGGGTTGCTATGGGGATCAAATGAGATAATATATACATAACAGTACTTTGCAAATCATAAAGTTAGACATGTTAGCCATTATTATTACCTGTAAAATGTTGGATCTAGAACTCAAGTTTTAAATCTCATAAGCCTATTTCCTACTACTGGGTTTTCTGTTTGCTTTTTTTCCCCTTCCAAATACACTCAGCACTTTATCTTCTTCAGATTTCTTTTTTTGCATGATCTTTTCCATGATCTAGAACCAGGTCTGACTGAAGTTACTTAAGTTTCTGAGAGCAGTTAAAAATGCCTACGGTCACATCTGACGGTAAGACCAAAATTGAAAAGAGCCTTTTTGCTACAGCTGTCCATTTTAGTAAATGATTCCAAATGTCTTCCTTCTTTAATGCAAGTCACCATGGAGATGAGGGCTAGGGAGCTGGTATACTGGGGTGGAGCCCCCTAAGCCAGTGGAGACCTTTCATTGGCAGACCATTCCCTTCCCCTGTTCTTGGTGCAGAAGTCTGTGCCATGTCACCTCAAAGAATTAATCCCCCAGCATAAAATGAAGAATATTCTCCTCTAGTCTTTCACCCACATTTTTCCTTGGCTTCATTTTATTCCATGGCTTCAAATCAGACTCCAGTGAAGGTCAACAAACAGGAGTGGTCTTCTCTATATGGAACACTGTGCAAAGTAACGAGACTTCCTTAGGCTCATAGAGTTCACAGTCTAGCAAGACTTTAAAGAAGAGGGAGGAAGTTATAGGGGAAGAAATGGGAAAGTATTCCAGGCATAGGGAAGAGTAGCAAAGTCAGGAAGGTGGAAAAGTGCAGGATATATTGAGGTGAAAAGACTAATTCAGTCTGGTGAGAGCAGAGAGTGAATGGATAGGAGGGGAAGAAAATAAGAGAAGGCCAGAAAATTTGGATGATACCAAATCAGGGAGAGCATCGAGTCCCTTTCCCTGTGCCACTAGAAAATCCTTAAAATGCCATATATTTCTTTTCCCCCCTGAGGCAATTGGGGTTAAGTGACTTGCCCAGGGTCACACAGCTAGGAAGTGGTAAGTGTCTGAGGTCAGATTTGAGCTCAAGTCCTCTTGACTTCAGGACTGGTGCTCTATCCGCTACACCACCTAGCTGCCCCAAAATGCCATAAATTTCACGAGTAGATGAGAAAGTCAGTGTTTCTGTTAGTGGAAAAAAATCACTGGGTTAGAAAATGTCCTCCTTAATTAGCATATGCCAATCAAAATTCAAATGTTCACCCAAAAGGAGAATCAAATGAAAGATATAATTTCACCTCATCTTTGCCAATCTAATGATGCTCCCTGCTGGGAGGTAGGCAAGGAAAATAGACTCAACCTTCGAGATACTATCATGTTCAGCTGGGAACGTCATGTGCATATCTTCAGCAGTAATATACTATAGTTTGCTTACGACTGCCATGAATCTTTGCATTGCTATTTGGGACATGAGCAATTTCAGACCAGTACTGGAAAGGGTAAATCAAATATGCTAAAGTTTCCTTTGTACCCTAAATAACCTCATAACATAAGCTGTTAGAGTGAGGATACAACAATTGTGTCACATCCCTGCCATTCAGATGTCACAGATATAGGAGTGGAAGAAACCTCAGAGACCATTGAGCTCAACATACTCATCTATAAAATGAGGATAATAATAGCATCTAACTCCCAGGATTGTTGTGAGGATAAAAAGAGATAATCTTAATAAAACATTTTCAAACATTAAAGTGCTATGTAAATGCTAGCTATTATTATAATTATTATTAGCATTTGACTAGGTTGCTGTATAGCAGCAGGACACAGAATACAGTTGAAGTAGAATTAAAAATGAGTCCCACATGGAGAACGATGGAAAGATATATGATAGGTGTCAGCAGTTACAAGAACAACAACAACAAAGCCAATGAGAAACTCTGAAGATCAGGAATATAAGAAGTCATCAAGAAATGATGTGATAGGAAGGTAGGATGGGTTGCTCTTTTGGCAAGAATGAGGGAAGACAGGTAGATAGCCAGCGTATATCCATGGTCAGGAAAAAAAATGAGGAAGGTCTCCAGCCTCTTGGTGGGGCCATTGGTGGTGAACTTATGAGAGAATGTGGGACAAGAATCATCCACTATAGGCAGGTATGGATGGGTTATGATCTTCATTATTGGAGGGAACTTTCCTAACTGACGAGATTATTGAGTTGTTTGAGTACCAAATATTTTTTAGTCTAGAGTAAAATGGATAATTGCTTTGGAATATTTTATGTTTTCCTTATCTCTGTATATATTCCACCCCCATATTCTTACCTCCAGTATATAAGTTCTTAGAGGACAAGATTATTTCATTTGGAGGTTTATATGCCTAATGCTTAGCACTGAATCTTGCATTAGTAGGGGCTTACTAAGTGTGTTGAATTGAAATACTATAACTACTACTATTACTACTACTACTATGATTACTATTACTACTGCTACTATTACTACTACTATTACTACAACTACTACTATTATTACTACTATTACTATTATTACTACTGCAACTATTACTATTACTATGACTACTACTATTACTATGTCTCTGACTACTATTACTACTACTATTATTACTATGACTATGACTACTATTACTATTACTACTACTATGATTATGACTGTGACTACTACTACTACTACTATTACTATGACTATTACTATTACAACCATTACCACTAGTACTACTACTACTATTACTATTACTATTACTACTACTATTACTATTACTACAACTACCATTACTACAACTACTACTATTATTACTACTATTACTACTACTACTATTACAACTACTACTATTACTATTACTGTGACTACTATTGCTACTATTACTATTACTACTACCACTATTACTACAACTACTATTACTACTATAGTTACTATTACTCTACTACTATTACCACTACTACAACTATTACTACTACTATTATTTTTACTATTACTATCATTACCACTACTACTACTATTACCATTACTACTACTGCTACTATTACTCTACTACTATTACCACTACTACTACTATTATTATTACTATTACTATTATTACCACCACCATTACTATGACCACTACTCCTATTGCTGCTGCTACTATTACTCTACTACTATTACCATTAATACTAGTACTACTACTATTACTACTACTACTATTACTATGACTATGACTACTATTACTACTACTATTATTACTATGACTATGACTGTGACTACTACTACTACTATGACTATTACTACTACTACCATCATGATTACTACTACTATTACTACTACTACTACAACTACAACTACAACTACTACTATTATTACTCCTATTAATATGACTACTATTGCTGCTATTACTATTACTACTACCACTATTACTACAACTACTATTACTACTATGGCTACTATTACTCTACTACTATTACCACTACTACTACTATTATTATTACTATTACTATGATTACCACCACTACTACTATGACCACTACTACTATTGCTGCTTCTACTATTACTCTACTACTATTACCATCACTACTAGTACTAGTACTACTATTACTATTACTACTACTACTGTTACTACTACTACTACTATTACTATAACTATGACTACTATTAATACTACTATTATTACTATGACTATGACTACTATTACTACTATGACTATGACTATTACTACTACTACCATTACCATTACTACTACTACTACTACTACTACTACTACTACAACTACTACTATTATTACTACTATTAATATGACTACTATTGCTGCTATTACTATTACTACTACCACTATTACTACAACTACTATTACTACTACTGCTACTATTACTCTACTACTATTACCACTACTACTACTATTATTATTACTATTACCACTACTACTACTATTATTATTACTATTACTATTATTACAACCACCATTACTATGACCACTACTACTATTGCTGCTGCTACTATTACTCTACTACTATTACCATTAATACTAGTACTACTACTATTACTACTACTACTATTACTATGACTATGACTACTATTACTACTACTATTATTACTATGACTATGACTACTATTACTACTATGACTATGACTGTGACTGCTACTACTACAATGACTATTACTACTACTACCATCATGATTACTACTACTATTACTACTACTACTACAACTACAACTACAACTACTACTATTATTACTCCTATTAATATGACTACTATTGCTGCTATTACTATTACTACTACCACTATTACTACAACTACTATTACTACTATGGCTACTATTACTCTACTACTATTACCACTACTACTACTATTATTATTACTATTACTATGATTACCACCACTACTACTATGACCACTACTACTATTGCTGCTTCTACTATTACTCTACTACTATTACCATCACTACTAGTACTAGTACTACTATTACTATTACTACTACTACTGTTACTACTACTACTACTATTACTATAACTATGACTACTATTACTACTACTATTAATACTATGACTATGACTACTATTACTACTATGACTATTACTACTACTACCATTACCATTACTACTACTATTACTACTACTACTACTACAACTACAACTACTACTATTATTACTACTATTACTATGACTACTATTGCTGCTATTACTATTACTACTACCACTATTACTACAACTACTATTACTACTATGGCTACTATTACTCTACTACTATTACCACTACTACTACTACTATTATTACTATTACTATTATTACCACCACTATTACTATGACCGCTACTACTATTGCTGCTGCTACTATTACTCTACTACTATTACCATTACTACTAGTACTAGTACTACTATTACTATGACTACTACTGCTATTACCACTACTACTACTGTTACTACTACTACTACTACTATTACTGCTATTACCACTACTACTACTGCTATTACAACTATTATTACTACTACTACTATCCTCACCCCCATCATCACCATCACTACTACCACTACTAGATAACATTGACATGGTGCCTATTATGTGCCAGATAATGTGTTAAGTATTTTATAAATATTATCTCACTCAGTCCTAACAACAATCCTGGCGTAAGAACTATTTTTATCCCCATTTTAGAGATGAAGAAACTGAGGAAAACAGTACTTAGGTGATCTTTTCAAGGTCACATAGCTAATAATATCTGAGCTTGGATTTGGATGTAGGTCTTGCTGACTACAGATCCAGCTCTTTATCCACTATACCATCTAGCCACTCCCAACTTAAGAAGACTTATGGCTATGTATCTATTCTTAGTTGAGAGCACCAAACTCTTATTAGAAGATGTCCAGGTTGAAGCCCAGAAAATTAATCAAGAAAAGAACAATGGCTAATTAAGATGAACTTTAAGGTGTAGAATTTAATTAATTTGATCTTTATGTGAAATATTTCTAATTGAAATAAACTTTTAAAGTTCTACGGATCAATGCCTCAGACTATTTGTAAAACTCAAAATAAAAGGCTCCCATCGAAGGCAGGAGGAGAATAAAAGGGATCTTTGCTTGAGGCCTAAATTAATGTAAACTTTCAGCCTGCTGGTGCTGAACTTAACTGTTAATGTGATAAATTCTACATGTCCTTTCAAGTGATAGGAGATACCAGTGTTTGGGGACCTGGGAAAGCTACATTGTTGTTATTTATTTATTTATTTTTAAACAAACACCTGGCTTTTAAAAAATTTCATTCTGAAAATGTAAATTCTTATAATTCAAAATCTTGTTGAAATGAGATACATCAACATTTAAACATACCTATCCATCCAAAGCTCAGCATCTCTTCTGCAATTGAGCACACAATGTATTCCATTATTAAACATGTCATTCTTTCCAAAGGTTGTATAGATATTGTAGGATTTAAAGGACTTCAAGGATTATCTATTACAACTTTCTTATTATACAGATAAAAAACCTAAGTCTAGAGAGATGTCTAAAGGCACACAGGTCCCACAAAGAAGAATGGGGATGATCTCCAGACCCTCGCCTACAAATCCACTGTTTGGAGGTAACGAAATATCAATCAGTACCATACCAATAGTACTTTATAAACCTTAAAGCATTACATAAATGCTAGTTATTATCATTATAATAATTATTATTAATTGGTATTAATTATTTCTATCCTGTAACAATGTTGGGGAATTATATGTTCAGATTAATTTTTGGTTAATTGATTCCTATTTTTTCTTGACTAACAGAAGTTATCTGTGTTCTCCTTAGTTCTCTTAGGGCCAAAGTTTGCTCAAGTAGTATTTTTCAGGGTTCCATGGAGAACATTCACACTGTCTCCTGAGAAAGAGAAAGACAGAGATAGAGAGACAGAGAAACAGAGACAAAGAAAGAGAGTGAAAGAGAGGCAGAAATAAAGAAAGAGGAGACAGAGTAATATAAAAAAGGAAGAGAGGAGAGGGGAAGAGAGACAGAGAAACAGAGACATATAGAGATAGAGACAGAGATAGAAAAATTGAATCAGAGAGAGAGAGATAGAAGTAGAGAGATACAGCTAAAGAAAAACATACACAAAAAGAGACACAGAGACAGAGAAAGACAGATAGAAACAGAGAGGGAGAGAAAGCAGGAGGGAGAGGAAGAAACAGAAGAGGAAAGACAAAAAGACAGACAGAAAGAGACAGAGAATAGAGACAGAAAGCACTTTGTGACAGACACTGTGCTAAGTACTGGGAATATAACTACAAGCAGAAAGAAAGACAGTTCCTGTCTTCAAGGAGCTTATATTCTAATAAGGGAAGATTAAACAGAAGGGGGATTTGGAAAGGCAGAGGATATTCTTATGGAGCAAAGTGGCTGTTAAAGAGATGAAGAAACCTGGGAGTGAAGTGTGCATGGCTAGGACCAATCCTAAAATGGTAGAACCATCTAAAGGCTCACTAATCAGGAGAGCAGAAGCTTCATTTTCCTTATCTGTAAATTGAGGGAGTCGGGCTGTTTGATTTCTAAGACCCTTTTCAGATCTACATCTCCAAGGCAATAATTTTATAAAAAATAAAACTTTTTTACATCATATCTAACTCTTCATGGGCTCATTTTGGGGCTTTGTAGGCAGAGATACTTGATGGTGTCATTTCCTTCTCTAGCTCATCTTCCAGATGAGGAACTGAGGCAAACAGGGTTAAGTGACAGCTAATAAGTGTCTGATGCCAGATTTAAACTCAAGAAGATGAACCTTCCTCAGTCCAGACCAAGCACTTCATCCACTGTATCACCTGCCTTCCTGGAATAATAAAATAGCTTACATTTATATAGGGTTCCCCCCCCCCCATTTGAATTTATTTTTGCCTGGAGCTCTGGGTAAGGAACTCCCTCTACCAAAGTAGATCACCTCCTTCTATAATTTATAACCTTAGAGGGTTACCTGGGGGCATTAGTAGGTTAAATGATTTGCCCTGAATCACATAACCCTTATGGGTCAGAGGTAGGTGTTTCTCTCACAGTTCTTTGTCTCACAGTGCTTGGCGCATAATACTTACTTGACCAATACTAGCTGATTGATTGATTGATTTCTGCTTCTGAGGCTAGTCCCTAGCCACTTTCCCACTCTGCCACCCACTAGATTTTCATTATTACAGTAAATTCTCACACTATGTGAGATTCATAGCATCATTATGAGAATATAAGTATAGTTTAATGAATAGAGTTGACCTCAAAGCCAGGAATCTCCTAGTTCCAGTCTTCCCTCTGACACATACTGACAATATGACTCTAGGTAAGTCACTTGCATTAGGCAAGTCTCTAAGATTTTAAGTTGCAAATAACATCACTTGTCTTGGAAGATGGAGTTTCAAACTAATAAGCCCAGTCTCCAACTCTTCCAGATGAAAGGGACTTGCCTACAGTTACAAAACTAGGAAGTATCCATTTTTATTTTGTCCAGCAACTATTCCAGTCTACTACATCAGCCCACTGCTGAGGTTGGACCTTTGCAAAAGCCTGCAGCAAATGACACTGTTTTTCTTCCTTCTATATTACTCTATGATCTGGCAGTTCATGACTCCTCGCTGGGGAATCCATAGGGGGTGCTGAGGCTAATTGGAAGATATGCTGCCTTCCTCTTGTGGGTATCCAGGATAAGAAAAAGTTCCTGCTGAGAATCATCACGCTCCCTGACTCCTACTGATTTTGGATGATTCATGTTGGGGAGAAAGATAACAGCATGAGGAAAACACATGTGGATAGGTTGTATATGGAGGTAGCTAGATGGAGTCAGAAAAAAAAAATCTTTGTTCAAATTCAGCCTCAGGCCCTGTGACCCTGTGCAAGTCATTGAAGAAGCATCTTTTTATTTTATTTTATTTTTTGAAGATATATCTTTGCCAAAAAAAACCTCATGAACAGCACTGATGTGCTAGGGTTCATGGGATCACAAAGAGTTGGACAGGACTGAACAGTAACAGAAGGAATGTGTGTGTGGCATTTAATTTTTTAAGGCATTTTCTTGTCTATGATCGGTCTTTGAGAAGAGTGTCAGAGTAGATATTTCTACTGGATGCAGTACCAACTGATGAAAATGAGATACAGAAGTTAGCTCTTGCCCAAGTTAATACAGTAAATTGGTGGCAGAGCTGGACCTTGAACCCATATTTACTGAGATCCTTGAATAGATTTTCCTGACATGTATCATATGGATTCTCTTTATAGTTCTGTTTATTTATTTATTTATTTACTTATTTATTTATTTATTCATTCACTCATTTATTTATTTATTTATTGAGAGGCAATTGGGGTTAAATGACTTGCTCAGTGTCATAAATGTTAAGTTAAATGTAAATATTAAGTTAAAAGGCTAGATTTGAACTCCTGACTCCAAGTTCAGTGTGCTATAAACTGAGCCAACTAGCTGCTGCTCTCATACTTTTAAGGAGGTTTTTGCAAAAGGTATTTTCTTTGTCAATCCACATATCCCAAATTTTTAGTTCAGAAAATATGGCTCTTAATGATACTAAAACCTACTGAGAATTCAAGCATTTGCTCACATCTCTGTTAAGGAAGAAGATGCATGACAAGGGCATACTTCATTTTCTAAATTTTGTTTCCAGATGTAAGACTAAAATAATCAACATGGGGCAGTTCTAGGAGTTCAGAAGGAGTTATTATGATATTAAAAAAACTCATTAAATGCGTGTAACTTATAGTATTTACAAGGTTTTTTTCTTCTATCAGTTTAATTTGCATAACATTCTAGTGACTCACTGGAATAAACCAACTACCTAGACCCATTTAGGTATTCTGGCAGGTCATGGAGATATGGGATATGGTCTCCTGGGATGGATACTTCATCTTTGTTTATTTGTCATTTGTTTGTTTTTGATAACTGATCTTTATGCCATCTTTGTTTTGAACAACTGGACTAGGAAATAAATCAGATCATTCTAACCCTGAACAGAGTCAGATTTGATCATCCTCTCCACCCCCTACAAGTACTCAAAAATAGACTATAAATAATCTGGAACAATGAAACTCTTGAAAGGGAAACCCAAAGAGTTTGAGTGTGGGCATGAGCTGGCCCTGGGGGAATTGCTCCCAGAAAACAGAGAAGGCTGGTGGAAGGGACCCTTGTTCTCAGGATCAAAAGTGGCAGTGCCAGGTGAGATCTCCTGGGACCTGAGTGATGAGATTGGTTGCATCAGGACAATGATCTCCTCCTGCTTGGGGAGAAAGGCTGTACATGTACAAGGGTAGGTAAAAAATGTGTATGTGTGTGTGTGTGTGTGTGTGTGTGTGTGTGTTTCTCTCTGTGTGTGTAGAGACAGACAGACAGAGACAAAGAGATAAAGAGACAGAAAGAGAAACAGAAAGGATTGAGAAAGAGACAGAAAGGATACAGAGACAGAACAAAGAGGAAGAGGGAAGGGGGGGGGAGAGAGAGAAACAGAGAGACACATACAGAGACAGAGACATAGAAAAAGACAGAGAGAGAGAAAGAAAGAAAGAAAAAGAAAGACATAGAGAAACAGATAGGGAGAGAGATGAGGGGTGGGAAGAATTGGATAAAGGACCTATGTTTGACAAGAAAATTGGCGGTTGACTCTGGCAAACATAGAGCAGTGTGGGATAGTACCTTGGTCATGTCATTTTTCTTCTATAAGCTTCAGGGTCCCCCTCCCCCTATGTAAAATGGGATGGGAGAGGGAAGAGGTGTGAATCCTGCCTCTGCTACATTTTGGCCAAATCCCCTCTCCCCTCCTCCCCTGCAGCCTTTCTCTTCCCTGTAGGGCCCTCAGTTGCTTCATTTTTATAGGGGAGGGAGGTGTACCATCTGATTTCCAAGGCCAGTGGCAGCAGGGCCATACTATGCTCTCAGGGTGTTTCCATTTCTGACAATCTGTATTCTCTGGTCTAAGGTTCTTTCCAGCTCCTGCATTCTTTGATCTCAAAAATGACATTCTTGGCTTGGACATTCTCTATCCTAAGGACTTTCCCAGATCTGAAATTCTGTGTCCTGTTTTCTAAGAGTTTGGGTTTCAAAGGTTCTCCCAAATTAAACATTCTGGGTCTTACATATGTGTTCCAAGGCCTCATCTGGCTCCGACTTTCTATGTTAGGGGTTCTCCTACATCCTATATTTTATATTCTATTTTCTGAGGGCTTTTTGGCTTTCATTTGATGGATCTGTGAGTAACTAACATCCCAACACTTTGGGAGGCTGGGGCTGTAAAAGTTATGGGCATGGGCCCTTGTGTGGAGAACACATTACCTTTCCTTGATTCATAGCCAGATCCTTAATGAAATGGGAGGGCAGGAGTGGGGGGTGGGGATGGGGAGGGGGAGGCTAATGCTTTTCAGAGTCTGGGAGCCAGCAAGCTGCTGCATCAGTAATCTCTAGCACTGGCACATGAGCTAAGACCCAGCATTACGGAGCCGAGAAGGCAAGTTGTCACTGTGACTTGGGAACCTTTCATGCATTTGATACGGCTCCATTTGGCTTTGCAAGGAAAAACAGGTAGCAGGGGTTTATGAAAGTAATATTCTTAAAGCAGTATGTAATTAAAATTGAGTCCTTTGAAGAATAATTCCACTCTTCATTGCTCCAGCCGCCCCAAGCTGAGTTGCTGCCAGGAAACTGCCTTTCACTCTGGCCAGTTTCTATATAGCCAAATGTACCCAAGTCACATGTAACCAATGTGTTTAGGGATTGAGGACGTGTTTGGATCTATATTCTGGCACATCCGGCACTGTGTTTTTCTCTGGTATCCCCTTGCTACCCCTCTCCTGCCCCTTAGCCTCAGCTTAGAAACAGGAATCACTTGTTGTTCCCCCCCTCCTCTTTTGTGAAATTTTAGCTTTACTTCCCCAATTTGGGTTCTTCTTCTTACTGGGGAAATGTCTTTTGGATACCAAGTTATGCCTGGCAAAAACATCAGGGTATATTAGGTTAAAGGAAAACTTATTTCCCTCTCTTGGCTGAAATAGTGGGTGAAGTGAGAGTTGATTGACCTTGGAAACCAAGTTTCTCCTGGTAGAAGCAAGGAAGTGCTGGAGAAGTGGACAAAACTTACCCAGTGACATTCTGCTAATTGGCCCGGGCAGAAAGCACTCTGGGAAGTGGACTCCTGTGCCCAGACTCAATAGTCTAGAATTCCTTCTCTCTCCATGGGTCTCAGTTTCTTCTGTAAAATGAGAGCACTGACCTCGATGAAAGTCCTTCTTAACTTTGATGGTCATTATTCCTATATCCCTTCAGGCTCCTTGACTTCTACTCTTTTTCCTTTTCTCTCCAAATCTATTAATTAAATATAATATTGTAGTTATTTAAGTTTCTTTGGGGCTGGGCAGGAAACATTAGAAGAGCTTAATTACAACACCTTCATATTTTTAAAGCTCCATCTAGTTTATGCTGCAGTCACACAGTGAACAACTTACAAAATCTCCTGGATGTTTTTTTATCTTATATAATGTCAAGCATCCAACCAGATGTTTGGCACCTCAGAGACCAAACATCTGGGCTACGGATTGAACTTTAAACTTTTTACCATAGATGTTTATTTCAGCCTACAATCTGGGGGAAAATGTGATCCAGGAATAAAACAGGGGACCCAGTTTGCATCGCAGAGTACGTCCATATCCAGCTTACAGGAGTCGCTTACCTGTCCGAGGTGAACCTAGTTTTCTATTGGGTAACAACTGTCTGACCCATGAAGGATGCTTTATGGCAAAATCATTAGCTTTGTCTTTGTATCTGTATTTTACATGCTTGTCACTTAGCAGGCTCTTAAATACTTGCTTGCTTGTTTGAGTCAAATAACTTTAGAAGTCAGCACAACTTCAGAGATCATGGGGCTAGTCTAATCCTTAACCTCATGTTCTACAGCCTCTCTGATAATTAGCTGCCTAATACTAACTCCAAGTCTTCCAATTATGAGAAACTCATTATCTATCAAAGAAACCTATTCCACTTTTATACAATTCCGATAGAGCATGGGGCTTGGAATCAGGAACACTCATTTTCCTATGTTCAAATCCAGCCTCAGACACTTACTGTGTGACCCTGAGCAAGTCACTTAACTCTCCCTCAGTTTCCTCATCTATAAGATGAGCTGGAGAAGGAAATGGCAAAATCGAGTATTTTTGTCCAGAAATGGGATTATGAAGACCCTATCAGGACTGAAAGGACATAACAGCAATGGGTATGAAGTTTTTCCTTATATAAAGTCAGAATCAATCTCTTTATGTGATTTCTTGTTGCTTTCAGTTTTACCCTTTGGAGCCAAGGAGAACAAGGGTCCCTTCCACATGGCAGTTTTTCAAGTGTCTGAAGCCAGCAATCACAATTTCCCTAATGCTTCTCTGCTCCAGATTTAACATCCCCAGTTCTTTCACAGAGCCTCATGTTGCTCAATCACTCTCTATTCCTGTTCCAGTTTGTTGAGATCCATCCTAACACATGGTTAGGAAATTGAACTTAATATTCCGGATATAGTATGATCAAGAGAAAAGACAGCAGATTCTGACCAGCCTCATTCTAGATCCTAGACATTTCTTAATGCAATCTAACTTAATTTATCAAAGTGCATGTAAGAACATATTCTTCACTTCTTTAGTTGTAATGACACAATGATAGCTCCTATGTTATTTTGTGACTGCTAATATCCCAGTAATTACAATGTAGCCATGGCTCCTCTTGGCTTCTGATGTTGATTGTTTGAACCCAAGTAGGAGACTTTGCATTTAGCTGTTTCTGACACTTTATTCTAGAGGGAGTGAAAAGTCCTCCTCACATGAATAGGTTGGATCTCCATGGATACCACAAGGTCATGTGGTATCCATGGAGAAGTGTTTAGCATCTCAGTGGATTCTAAGCATAGAGACAAGCCAGAGATAAATCAGAATGAAAGTGAAAAGAGGGAAAGGGACAGACCTTTCACTGTGGGTCCTCATGTACATATTCAGAGGAACAGACCCAAGGCAAAGTCGATGGGAGACACAGAGAAAGTCTCTGTTTACACTGTAAACCAAGGATGATCAATGAGTGCTTAACACAGTCTCAGGGACTTAGTAGTTGATTAATAAATACTAGAATAAACAATAACAACAACAATTAGTGATTGACTGAGCTATTTGAGTCACAGTGGAAAACCAGCTGCAGGAATTACAAGAGGAACTCAAAATTAAAAAAAAATCTGAATGCTAAAAATTATTTTTAGATGTAATTGGGGAAAATAATTTTTTTAAAAGAGTTACAAGGAAGGAAGTGTCTGGCTGAAACTACCTCAGTTTTCTCTTTAGTCAACTTAGCACATCAACACAAGCTGACATTTATGAGATTTGGTATCTTTGTATATAAGGACCTAATACATGCATAAGATGGCTGAAGATGGACTCAGATATTCTTCCGTGTTTGAATATCCATACCTGTAATTAAGGAGACCAAAAAGGATATCTAAATGCAATTTTTTTTCTGCTAAGCTCTATATAGTTAATTTACATCCTGACCAGAAAAAAATACTTTAAATGAAAAGGTAAATTATTGTTTGAAATGCAAATGCCAACTTTGCTTGCTATGGTTTAACTAAAGACAACATATCTTCTGAGCTGCAAATATCCCTCCAAAGAAAGGTTTGTGTTTCCTATCCCACTTCCCCTTATTTCAATAAGGCTAGTTCACATTTCTATAGTGATTTAAGGTTTGCAAAACCCTTCAACAATAACTTCCACATCTATGGTACTTTAAAAAAAAATCAAGTGTGAGAAGTTATATTCATTTTTTTTTAAATGGGGAAACTGAGGCTCGGAGAATAGAAGGTTCTTGCTCAAAATCACACAATTTCCAAGTATTCAAAGTCAATTTTTCTGAACTCCAAGGGAAGGACTCTTTCCTGTAACAACTACTTCAATTTATAAATGGGCTACATTCCAAAAGTTCATCCATAAACTGGTTGTTTGCAACTAAGAATGATTTTCCCCATAGAAATATGGCATTCCAGTTTCCTAATTGAGGTTCCAAATATTCTGTATCAACAGAAGTCAAAGGACTGGTTTCCAAATGCCAACTTTGCCATTTCATGGCTGTCTTTCTTAGACTCACTTTCCTCACCAATAAAATAAGGTGGGGAGGACATGCTTGGATTGCTTTTAAGATCCCTGACACTCATTATTATTTTTTGGAGGCAATTAGGTTAAGTGACTTGTCCAGCTAGGGTTTCTCTGAGGCTAAATTTCAACTCAAGTACTCCTGACTCCAGGGCTGGTGCTCTATCCATTGGGCCACCTAGCTGCCGTTTCCCATTTATTATTATTATTATTTTTTGTGTTACATTACATTAAAAAGAATTTGTTTTGTGTTACAACACAATCTTTTATAAATTACTCCCACTTCAGGAGAGGTCTCATAACAAAGTTATAAAACGGTTAAAGAAAATGGATAATAGAGTGACCTTATCCAAAAGTGAAAGCAACATTTTACCACTGGAGCACTCCCACCTCTCTTTTGTTTTTTAAATGAATGGAAATCTATTTTCTCTCTCTTTCACCCCCACTCCAATGAAATCCTAATACCATTACAGAACAGAGCATCAAAGAAAGCAATGTTTTGAGGGGGAAATGTTCAGAGTTCAGATGTTCAGATTCCAACTTGGGTAGGAGGCCAGGACAATGTGTGTCCCTGACGCAGCCCAAGGGCTGATGGGAAAGTGAGGTGCCAGGGGTGGGTCAGAGAGGCCAGCCAGGCCAGTCTGACAACATGATATGCCAGAGCCACTTGATTTCTCTTGCGCCTGCATTTTTGGATATTGGATGGCTTGTGTCCCTTTCCACATCTGGCATTGTCTCCCCCATTCACTGATTTCTGGAGCAAGCCCACAATTTTGGGGGGGCTTTCTTATGGATTTGACCACTAGGAAATGGGCATGTAGATGGTGCAGTGGATAGAGTGCTGGACCTGAAATCAGGAAGACTCATTTTCTTGAACTCAAATGTGGCCTCAAACACTTAACTGTTACAAATAACACATTCAAGAAAAGTAGATATGGATATATGCAAAGTAAATACAAAGTAATTTTTTTCTGGGGGGAAGAGTGTTAATTCCTGGGGGACAGAATGAGGAAATGTCTTGGATGGGAAGCTGTTCTTGGCCCAAGTACATAGATTTGAAAATCAACTACCTAGCCATGAAATTTTCTCCTTTTTTTCAATTGTGAATCTCATACTGCACATTTAGGGGACCCCTGTAGCATGATGGAAAGCTGCAATCAAGATAAGGATGAGGAGATGAGGAGGAGTCCCTGGCTGAGTGGTAACTAGCATTGGGATATGGGGAAGAGGAGAGAAGATAACTCCCCTGGGGTTATGGCTGATGAGTTCTTCTAGGTTGAGCTTTCCTTCTGCAGTTATTTCTACTGGACCTATGTTGCAAACTGCTATTATTCAATTTCCTCTAGTCCAAAGTCCAGTATCTCCAGGGCTCCTAAGCACTCTCCTTTAGGGTCAGGAGTCGAGGATCCTACTTGGTTGTTGCAGGTACAATTTAGTTAGGCAGGGCCTGATTCAAACACAGCTCTCATCATCTCTTCCTTCTGAAGCTTTGAGGCAGGCTGCATAAGGGCAGGAAGGAGGGAACCAGTGGTGGACAACAATAACAGGAATCTATAGGGATGGCCATCAAATACTCTCTTTTCTTACCCTGTTAATATAACAACAAGCAATTTTAAGTACTTGCTCTGTACAAGATGCTAGAGATACAAAGGCAAAAGTGAAATAATTCTCAGTTCTTGAGGAATTTTTAAGGAGGATACAATACTATAATACAATATAAGTATGTATGACATAAATACATATGTGTGTGCATGTGTATGTATATTTCATGTCATAAAGATTCACAATGGAAGGAGATCCAGGGTCAAATGCTGGGGGTGCTGTTGTTACCCTGAACCTTTCAATCATTGCCAAGTATCACTCTGATAACCCATGCAAAATGCTACCTGGAAATAGAATACACTCTGCATTCATTCACTCTACACAAGGGAATAAGAAAGGGCCATTCTTGGTATCCACTTTCTGAGTTTTTCACAGGAGCCCAACCTAACAGAAGCTTCCTATTTCCCCTCTCCAGAATTTGGCAGATGTTCCCGTGTCAGCAGATCCCCCTCACCTCCACACCCCCAGCAATACCCCCACTGTGTCAGCCATACTAATGCTTGTCCACAATTTTGTGGTGACCCTCTACATTTCTCTGATAAAACACATTAGGAGAGGGAAGATGCAACTTATTTGCTTAAGCAGCCTTCCCCCTCCATCCACGCTCTATTAAAATCCTGGCTCAGCTACTTGCTATATGAGCTACCAAATCACCTCTAAAATGGGAGGGAATGTGTGAAGGGGGGGGGCTAGATCATCTTTAAGGTCCCTTCTAGCACTATACCCCTATGAGCCCCCAGTGCCCTGCTTGCCAAGATCCCTTTCATAAGGCATGAACTTTCTACTGTGTTAATAAAGGAGAGATGATGCCCTAGGATGGGCCTGTCTTCTACATTCATCTTCATAAACCTTAACTAATGAAATTGCTTTGTCCCTAATAATTAGCAACTAGTGCTAATTTATGGCAGCTGGTGTTTGGGGGAGTCATTTTTAATTCATGATGCTGTGAAATCTGGGGAGAGTGTAGAGGCTTTTTTTTCTCTTTTACATTTTCTCCTTTAAAAATTGCATTTAGAAGTTCCAGGGACCATGCAGTGAGTCCTCAGCTGTGAGTTTATTTCCACAGTGCTTTTTTTCTCCTGCCCACTGCATAGGACACTGGAAAATTGGGACATTACCTACTTTCCCAAGATCTTTGTGTAGAAAGTGTTTTGAAATTTTTCCAGGGTTATACAAAATGGAAGTCATTCATGAGACTACCCATTCATGCTACATATATCTGTTTGCGTTTGGGTTGATATTTTGAGAATTATTCAAAGTCATCACAGGGAATATTTGAACTAGTGAACATAAGAGCTAAAAGGTATTTAGTGTGGTAGAAATCTATGTAGTTGAAGGGTCAATTCCCTCTGGTAACTGAACAAAAAGAACTGTTAAGATGCTTTTATCTTTTGAAAAAGAAGGAGAAGGAGGAGAAGGAGGAGAAGGAGGAGAAGGAGGAGGAGGAGAAGAGGAAGAAGGGGGAGAAGGGGAAGAAAAGGAAGAAGAGGAAGAAGGGGGAGAAGGGGGAGAAGGAGGAGAAGGAGGAGAAAAAACTTAGATGGATGGACATGAATACATTTATTAAACTGGATCACTTGTAAAGAGTTGATTCCAGACAGTTTACCAAAGGGACATGGAGATGGCTTTCTCATGTCAAACCCTTGTTGTAATTATACCAAGGATAAAGGGATTCTGGTTAGACCATCCCAGGAAGGGAAGAAATTCTATAATGTTGAGAGAATAAAGTCTCCATCTGGCTCTTAGGAAACTTTGAGCCTAACCCCCTTGAAAGGAAAACACTCTTCTGAAGAGTCTTTGGAAGAAGAGATTGTACAGCTTCTTTGGCACAATTAATTAAAATACCAATTTAAATCTGCCATCAGGAAGTTCTTCCTGAGGTCTATTACAAATCACTCCAGCTATATAACCAATGTCCAATAACTCTTTTCCTTTCCCAAGTTAATTGAAAAAGAGCATGTGATTCTTTACTATTTATTATTAAAAAAGGCTATTAGTCTTTCACAAAATACCATGGAAGTATAGTAACAGTTTCTTATTCCTTTGGATGTTCTGTGCTCCACTCCCCAAAAGACCCCTGTCCTGACTCACAGGATCAGGAATAAAATTGTCTAGGGAGCCATCACACTAAGCTGAGCTGGCCTCCTCATCCTGTGACTTCTTAGTGCCTCCATAAGGAGGAAGAGTATCTAATCATAATGTCTTTAATCTGAATTTGTTTTTCCTATGGCTATGTGACTCTGATCAATCTTTCTCTCCTCTTCTGGCCTCAGTTTCCTTTTCTGTGATTCAAAGGACTTAGGTTGGATGATCTCTCAGATTCCATCAAGTTCCAATATTTTATGATTTAAAGGCTGAAAATTAACAGAGAGTTGGCCCAGTGAGTCTGAAAACAAGCAGATAAAATATACTATATACACAATAGAATAGAGAAGATGTGCACCAAGTGATGACAAGATTAATGGATCTCTTTCCCAATCTGAGACATGAGGATTGTAATTAATTGAATTAGGAGAAAGCCGGGGCTGAACTATGTCATTCTGACTGCTACAGTTCAGACCTGGTGGGGAGAAATGTATACAATTCAATCACAATTGGCTACATGGCTGTTTTCAATTTTTTTAAAATAAAAAATGAGTTGGAACTTAAAGGAAGAAGGAAAAATGGGAACAAAAGGGATTTAGTGATGATGGGCAAAATCTTAAAGCTAGTTTCAAAGTTCAGGATATTTCTATATTAATATAATCCTCCTCCCCTGGTTATAAGCCCCTCAAGGGTAGAGATTGATTGGTATTTGTCTCTGTATTTCTGGTACCTTGAAAACAAAAGGGCTAGAGACTGGAACTTTGATTTTGTTGATATAAGGAACTTCTGAGTGAGGAAATTCACTCCACATAGTCAGTGCTTTCTAGTCAAGAGGGTCAACTGGTTAAAGGATTTGACCTAGGTGCCACATGTTTCAAAGGCAGGATTTGAACCCAGTTTTTCCTAGCTAGGAGGGAAGCTCTCTCTTTCAAATGCCCTGCTTCCTCTCAGAAAACACTTCATAAATAGAGGACTAGTCTAGCAGTCTCAATCTGAGTTTGAATCTTTCTCAGACCTGTATCAGCCTTGATACTCTAGGCAAGTTACCTCAGTCTCTTCATCTGTAAAATGGGGATAAAAATAATATCTAGTTCCCAGGATTGTTGTGAGGATCAAATGAGATGTTTGTAAAGTATTTAGTAAGCCTCAAAATATTCGATAAATGCTAATCTGTTAGACATTTTTCACTGATTGTTAAATTTTAATGTGAAAAATGAAAAACTAACATTTAGAAGTGCCTACTGTATGCAGATAGAGCACTTGTGCTGAGGGGAAGTCAACAAAGTATGTTCTGTTCTCTTGTGAAGTTCACAGACTACTAGAACTATATACTAGAAATATATACAGAGATGTGCACATGAGTGCAAAGTGATCAGCAAAGTCAATATGAAGCGAAAGACAAGAAAGAAGGATCAGAAAAGACTTAATGGAGGAATTGGCTTTAGTGCTGAATTTTGAAGGCTAGATAGGAATTTACCAGCTGAAGAAGGGAAGACAAGACAGGTCATTATGACACATCTATGAGCACAGAGACACTGAACGTGTGAACAGCAGGCACAAAGGGAACAGAGAGTAGTACAGTTTGTCTGGAGTGCATGGTATAAACAAAAAGATAAATCTGGAAAGGTAATGTAGTGCTAAATTGTGGAGAGCCTTGAATGATGAGCAAAGGAGGCTGACTTGTACTTGACACTAAGGTATCTTTGGAAATTTTAGATCCAAATAGAAGTAGGAAACAGATTTCTGCAATTAGAAATAGTAGTAAAGAACAGGACTTATCAGAAATAATTTTTAAGAGAATGCTATGCAAAGAAACTGATTTGGAATTATGGTTAGGAGGAATTTTGCAATCAGACCTTATAAAATAAAGGTTTACTCTATAGTATAGGCAACATGGCATGGGGGAAAATATTTATTATGGAATCAAAAGTACTAGATTCAAATCTTAGTCTACAAACTGCTGAGGATATAAGGTTTTATATAACACACTTTGTTTCCATAAGACTGATAATTGGGGAAAGACTTAAAAAATAGGATTTGTAATCCTAGGACCTCAAATCTGGTTTCTGCCTGTTGTTACCTATGTACCTATAATTACTTGGAATAAGTAATTTTTTTTTCTTTTAGCCTTGGCTTCCTTATCTGTAAAGTAAAGGAATTAGACAAGATGATTTCCACTTTTATGACACATGACAAAAGATTAAAAAAAAACCCATAAAACATTATGTAAATATGACATTCGATTGTAAGGATGGTGATGATGATGTTAGAGATATATAAACCTCTCTCTCTTCTGGTCACTCTGATAGTTAAGTAAAAATCTGTTCAAGATTTGAAGAAATAGAATCAAATAGTTAGAATTTAGATTCAGTGAATCTTTGAGGCCCAGGAATTCCCCAGCATAGATTTAAGATCTAGAAGGAATCATAGAGATTATTTCATTAAAACCTTCTCCTTTACAGAGGATGAAATTAAGGGAATGACTTACCAAAGTTCACAAAGCTAAAAAGGGCAGAGTCAGTGTTCAAGAACTTTGGTGAATATTCAGGTACTTTATTTAAACCCAGTTCTAGTGTTCTTGCCACTAGAACACAGCCTCTTTGCCTGCATTCACTCAATCACTCTACATAGACTGTGCAGATTCATCTCCCTATCAAAGGAAACCTAGCCATCCCTTCTTGTTTTTCTGTCCTATCCCACTCTTTGTGACCCATTTGGGTTTTGTTGGCAAAGATACTGAAATTTCTTTCCTAAGTTCATTTATACAGATGAGGAAACTGAGGCAAATAGGGTTCAATGACATGCCTAGGGTCACACAGCTAGTAAAAGTCTATGGCCAGATTTTTTTATTTTAATTTTTAAAGCTTTTTATTTTCAAAATAGACAGTTTTCAACATTCAGCCTTGCAAAACCTTGTGTTCCAAATTTTTTCCCCTCCCTTCTCCCCACCTCTCCCCTAGACAACAAGTAATCCAATATAGGTTAAATATGCGCAATTTTCCCATACATATTTCCACAATTATCATGCTGCACAAGAAAAATCAGATCCAAAAGGGGGAAAATGGGAAAGAAAACAAAATGAAACAGGCAACAACAAAAAAGTGAAAATATATGTCGTGATCCACACTCAATACCCATAATCCTCTCTCTGGGTATTGATGGCTCTCTCCATCACAAAACCATTGGAACTGTCCTGAATCATGAGGCTAGATTTGAATTCAAGTTTTTCCTACTCCAGGTGAGTGTTCTTTTTGCCATCTATTTGCTCTAGTAGCCAAATTACCCTTTAAAATAATAAATAAAAATAATATAAATGAGACCTTTCTTTTCCCACTTCCTACATTTATTCTTTGAGATACTTTTCTCTCTTAGTCCTATTATTTCACTGGGGAGGGTGGTGAAGGGTAGTTCTCGGGGCCATTATTATCCCTTAGCTGGGGATCAAACAGTCATTTTGGATACCAAGGGCTGAGCTCTGTCAGTGGACTTTAGGTATAAATCTTTCTTCAAGACATCAGCCAATGCTACTTCTTGCTATTTTTCTATGGAGGCCCGAGGATGGGGGTGGAGTCTGAAGACAATGATAATAGCTAACATTTATATAATACTTCCAGGTTTGCAAAATGCTTTACATATATTATTTCATCCTTTCCTCACAAGACCCTGAGTCATGGGGAGCACCTGCAGTGTTTGTACGAAGAGGATAGAATGATGATGTCCAGGTCTGAACCCTGGGGAAAGGTAGCTGGTTAGTTCCTCAGCAGGGAAGCCCTCAGTCTATCACAGAAACTCAGGAGTCTGAAGCAATGTGATCAACTTCAGAGAACTCTCATCAGCAGGGAAGGGATAGATATCATCCCCATTTACAGAAACCTAGCAAAATGAGGGAGCAGCTGCCCAGAGAGGTTAAGTAGTTGGTTCAATGTCACACAGCAGGTATAGATGGTAGTGCTGAGAACACAGCCCCTCATCATAGATTTCTACTCCAGGGAACTATTTTCCAGGCTATTCTGCTTCCTACCTTAGCCCACATATTTCCAATTTATGATTTTTGTTTTTGTTTTTCCTTTTTAAGCTAGTGAGGATTTTTCTCTTTTGTCAATTTGGTTAGAGGGTAGGGGACTGACTGATGGACACACAAGCTAATGAGCTCAGGAGTTATCTTGGCTCTGATTTATTTACATCTTCCATAAATCACATTTATTGAGTGCCTGGGGTGTGCATGGAGTTGTGATGGGTCCCACACATTAAAGCAAGAGAAAATAAACATTGCAGATGCTTGTTGTATAATGTAGACTACTTAAATATCCAAAGGCATGAAATAAATCATCACGCTGTTGGGAAATGGACCTCTTCTGTCTTCTCTCTCTCTCTCCCTCCCTCCCTCTCCCTTCTGCCTTCTCTTCCTCTTCCTCCCTCCCTCCCTTCCTCCCCCCTCTCTCTTTCTCCCTCTCTTTTTCCCTCCTTCTATCCCCTTCTCTCTTCTCTTTTCTTTCTGTTTCTCTTTCCCCTTCTGTTCCTCCCTCTTCTTTTTTTCTGTCTCTTCTCTCTCCCTCTTCCTTCCCCCTCCTTCTTTCCCTCCTTCCCGTCTCTTTCTTCTCCCCCTTTATCTTTCTCTCTTTCCTTTCTGCCTTTTTCACTTTTTCCTCCCTATCTCTCACTAGCTTCTTCTCTCTCCTTTCCCTTCTCTCTTTCCTTGCTTCCTTCCTCTCTATTTTCTTCCTCCCTCCCTCTCCCTTCTGCCTTCTCTTCCTCTTCCTCTCACTCTCTCTCTTTCTTTCCCCCTCCCTTTTCCCTCCTTCTATCCCTTTCTCTTTTCTTTCTATTTCTCTTTCCCCTTCTGTTCCTCCCTCTTCTTTTTTCTGTCTCTCTTTCTCTCCCTCTTTCTTCCCCCTCCCTCTTTCCCTCCTTCCCGTCTCTTTCTTCTTCCCCTTATCTTTCTCTCTTTCCCTTTCTGCCTTTTTCACTTTTTCCTCCCTATCTCTCACCAGCTTCTTTTCTCTCCTTTTCCCTTTCTCGTTCCTTGCTTCCTCCCTCTCTATTTTCTCTCTCTTTCTCCTTCTGTCCTTCCCCTCCTTTCTTTTCATCTCCTCTTCTCTTTCTTTTTTCTTCTCTTTCTCTGTCTGTCTCTGACTCTGTATGTATCTTTCTTTCCTGCCATCTCTTTTTCTTTTTCTCTTTCCTCTCCTCTCTGCTCTCTTCTTCTCCCTCTCTCTCTTTTCTCTTTCCCTGTCCTCCCTTCTCTGTGTCTTTCTCTGTCTCCCTCTGTTTCTATCTCTCTCTCTCTCTCTGTTTTTCTCCTTCTATTTCCCTACCTTCTATCTTCTCTCCCCTGCTCTCTCTTTTCTCCCCATTCCCCATGTCCTTCTTCGGAACTTAAAGTCTTAGCCCCATGCCTAGATTGAACTCATGTGCGGGATTTGAATTCAGTGTTTTTTTCCTTCTTTCCTGACATGGAGACACTATCCAATGCATTGTACTTCTTCAATTATTTAGCTCTTTACGGCTTGCTAAGTACTTTGTTCTCAACAACCTCGCCAGGACATGATACATGAATTATAAGCCCCCTTTTACAGATGAGGAATCTAAATTCTGACAAGTTGAACAACCTGCCAGTGGGCACAAAATGAGTTAATGCTGCAAGTGGGATTTCAATCCAGCTCTCTAGACTCCACATTTAGCCTCCACTATTCTAAGCACTTATTCCGAAATTCAAAGGTTTTCAATTTGCTTAATGCTTTAAGATTCACAAAGACCTTTCTTCCTTCCCATTATCCCATTGTGTCCCAGAAATTGGGATTCATAGTTGCCTCAGGCCACATGTCCAGGACTAGAGTCTTTGGACCCCTTCCTAGTGGTGCAGTTTGGCTTGAATGTAAATTCCCTGAGTGCAAGGTCTGTTTCCTAGTAGGTCCTTAATACTGTGAATGCTTGTTAATTGATGGGATGTAAGGCAGCATTGTTACTCCGTTATTATTGGACTCCTGATAAAGCCCCCCATCAATGCTTCATTGAAGACTGGAGATTGCTAGCTCTGGCAGGATCAACTGGACTGGGAAGGCTTTCTGAGGACAGATAGCGCCTGTTAACTTTTTAAATGGAAGAACTTGCTAAATAATAGCAGTTAGAACTTGGCATGAAGCTTTTTAAAGAGTCTGCTTTTTGTCCAAAAAGCTAATCTTGTTAGTGACTGGCTGATTAAAAGGTTCTCCTAAAGACCTCCAAGAAATTCAGTTCTTTCCAAATTGGACTTTGTTCTTTTTTCATAAAGAAAGCATAAAAACTAAGGGATTTTATAGATAGTGAGGTAGCCAGATGATAAATAGATAGATTCCCCCCCCCCCCCCCCACATAGCTCTTACTCTTTCACTTAATTCCCTCTCCAATGCTTGTATGTGCAGGGAAACTCTTGTCTCTCAAAGAATTTCTCAAAAAACCAAACCAAATCAAAACAAACAAACAAACAAAAAAAAAACCTAGAAGGGGTTTGAGTACTGTTCAGCAGTGGACTATGGTATGCCTGTCTTCTGAGGAGCAGTCTACTTCTATAAAAACTGGTACAGTGACTAGAATGGTGGAAATGGAGTCAGGAAGGTAAATTTGGATTCAGATACTTACTAATGATATGGCCTTAGGGCAGTCACTTAATCTCAGTCTGCCTCAGTTTCTTCATCTGTAAAATGGGGATCATAAAAGTATCCAACTCACAAGGTTGATGTAAGGATCAAATGAGAATATAGGTAAAACTTTTTGCAAACCTTAAAATGTTATATAAATACTACTTTCTAGTATATTATTTCTCTTATTATTTTCCATATGGAAACATAATTTTCTATATGATTTCCATCACACAGCATAAATACTTATATTCGTTTTTCATATATCTGGTTGATAATTATATACATGTTGTATATATAAATATATTATATTTCTTATATAGACTTATTTTGTATATATACTTTACATCGGGTTATTTAGGCACATGTTCTCCCCACTCCCAAATAGAATGTAACTTTTTTTTGAGGGCAAACACTAGTCTTCGTATCTCTATTACCTAACACCATTTAGGGGGCAATTTTAAGCAATGCTTTGGGGGCTACTGTTAGACTCATCACCAGAAAGCTGGCCAGCAGAAATTGCCTATTTTTTACATAAGGTAAAGGAAGCTTCAAGCACAGCAACTCCCTAGGACTGTCTATTGAAGGGGGCGGGGTAAAGAGAGAACCATGATCTATATTGATGGAAAAAGCACACATTGACAAAATCACAGTTCTTTATGGTATTGGAGAGTAGAGAGCAAGTAGGGAAAGTCTTGTAATGAGAAAATTCCCCCAACCAATGTAGGTTAACAACTGTTGTCCAATTCATACAACCAGTGAATATAAGGGGTAGGGCTTATATCCTGGTTTTCCTGACTATGAGATCAGATAATAAAGATAATGATAAAAAGAATAGCAGCTAGCAGTTTAATAGTACATAAAGTCTACACAGCATTTTTACAAAGTCAACGTCGGAGATAGGTGCAATTATTATTAGCCCTATTTTATAGTTGAGGCAACAGGCAGTTAGAAATTAAATGAGGTGCCCAAAGTCACACAGCTAGTAAATGTCTGAGACTGAATTTGAACTCAGGGCTTGCTGACTCCAAGTCAAAGGTAGGAAACCACTTTCCCCTTATTTTTCATTGAAATCAGTCTCTGGGGATTCTGATCTGATGTTTCTAATTCTGTGACCCATAACTTCCACAATGTTTCTTCAGATACTTGAGGATAGCAGTAGCATTCTCCTAAATCTTATCTCCATTTTCAACATTTCAAAAGGTCCATGATTTCTTTGAGGTGCTTACTCCCTCTATTCGCCTGGAGAGCAATCCATCTATATCTGAGAAGAGGGTTTTATGAATTGTTATAGCCATAGTATTCATCCTCTGGTAGCCAATTTCTTGGTATTGAGCCTCTTCCACCTGTCATCGTGGAGATGACAGATGGAGTCCATCTTCAGATACATAATCAAAGCCTTCTCAGCTTTATGGATTTGGTAGAGCTTAGCACATTGATATGGCATTTGAAATCCCTAGGGTTGCTTATAAGTTCCTATGCATGGCAAACATTGGAGAAGGAACTGCCTGGAGAACCATCAAGAATTATAAAACAACAAGTAGTTAAACCCATACCCCAAAGCAATCCCCATCGTGACACAATCCAGCTTTTGCTTGAAGACCTCAAATGAGAGGACACCCACTGTCTCCCAAGTCAACCCAGTCTACTTTTGGACAGCTGTCATTATTAGCAATTAATTGTGTTTTTTTTTCTCCCCATTGATATTGAGCAAAAATTTTCCTTCCATTTCTCTAGGTCCTGGTCTATGGGACCAATCAGAATAAGACTAATCCTTCTTAAATAAAAATACCACTCTATTATCTTTGTCAAGAAACCCCCTATAATATCATCATGAAGATTCAAGTAATAATTGAATCACTGAACAATAACAATAATGAAAACAACAAAGCACAAAAAAATCTTATGACAATCTATATGGATTGATACAGAGTGATGTGAACAGAAGCAGAAGCTCATTGTACACAACAATAGCAATATTGTAATGATGACTTAGCTGTTCTGATAAAGACAAGTCCAATGGACTCATGATGAAACATACTATTCACCTCCAGAGAGCAAACTGAAGAACTCATTGTAAATTGATGTATAATTTTTTGCCATTTTCCTTGCTGTTTTTGTTACAATACTAAGTTTTGAAATTTTGTTCAATTTATATATATAATTGATATTTTTTTTGCCTTATCAGTGCATTGGAAAGGGGCTGGAAAGAGAATTTTGGAACTCAAAATGTTAAAAAAAGAATGTTCAGTAGAAATAATTAACTTAAATGATTAAAAAAATTTAGAATCACCTTTAAAAAAAGAAAAATAAAAAAGATTAATCCTTCTTCTATTAGGTTTTTAAAAATATTTGAATATCATCATCATATATCTCCTGAGTTTTTTCTTCTTCAGTTTACATATTCCCCAATTTCTTAAAATTTTCTTCATATGACAGATTCAAGGTCCTTCACTACCCTGATAGCCTTCCTCTTGAACCTGCAGTTTATCCATGTTCCTCTTAAAGTATAGAAGAAAAAAAAATAAGACTTCCTCCCTCTCTAACTCTTCATACTTTCACTTTATGGAGAAGAGATGAACTACAATTTGGAGATGATTGCTTTTCTCTGGGGTCTTCGGGAGAACCTTTTAATAATCAGTCAGTCACTAACAAGATTAGCTCTTTGGGCCAAAAAGCAGGATGGATTCTTTTTTTCCCCCCTTCCCTTAAAAGACTCGTGCCAAGTTCCAATTGCCATTATTTAGCAAGTTCTTCAATTTAAAAAGTTACCATCCACTAACCCTCCTTGTGAAGCTGTCAGTTGTTGAGAAATGGAAAACGGCCAACTGATTAGTTTTGATGGGCTGCAGCATGGAAGGCTAGTCTGTCACTAAAATGTCTGTTCATCCCATTAACCAAATGACTATGGGGAACTCCAGCCAAGTGCAACACTTAGTGGATGGGCAGCTCCTAGGAGGTCAGCGCAGGGAGGAGGTGGGGGGGTGGATGGGTTGATCTAATGGTTGCCTCTCCCTCCCAGTCCTTCAATCTGGGAGCCTGGAGCATACTTCGAAGGGAGATTGGGGGAGGTGTCAAAGGGAGCAGCAACATCACAGGGCTCTTAGAGAAATCTTAGGTGTGATGCTTAAATGGGCTTTTCCCCCAGTGCAAAAACAGGGCTTCCCATCATCTATTTCACAATCAGTAAGCATCCATTAAGTGCCAACTGTGTACAACTTCTTCTAAAGTTTTTCTTTATTGCTTCAGTGCAGGTTGGGGGTGATCCTGGTTTCTTGAAGACTGTTATAGTAGATTGCAGGTTTTGGAAAGTCCTGGAAAGAAGGAAGGGTGGGCTTGAGAGTGGATGGCTGTGTCTGATTGCTGAGAATCAGCCTAGCTAAGTCTGTCCTCCTCCTCAATCATATAATCATAAGATTATTTACACAAAGTGAAGACTTAGAGCTGGAAGGACCTAGTTGTATGCATTTATAGTGCTCGTTAAGTACCCACTTAGTCTAGCTAAGTTCCTTGAGGCTTATCACTGACTTGGTCTCCAGTGAATTTTTCAGCCATAAAAATTCTTGAAAACCATATGCTAAGTACAAAAGGGTTAGGGATCTCTATCAGTGAAGGAAATACAGACTTGGAGTAAAGAAACATAATGATTGGGAGAGCACTGTGCTACATGATGGGAAAGATACAAAATTTAGCTAAAACCTAATTCCTGCCCTCATGCAACTTATACTCCGATGGGAAGATATAGTATATTTGAATTGAATCCAATTCACCTAGTAGGTATTAGATACCTGCTAAATGCAGATCTCTTTAGTGAATGCTAGGAGAGATAATGTCTAAAAAAGGCAGGATCCCTGTCCTTATGGAGTTTGTAATTTAGTTTGGGAATAAAACCAGATATGTAACATTAATTACCTAGTAATATATTGGAGAAATATGAACTAAGTTTCCAGAGGGTGGATGAGGAGGCAAAACGTATTTTCTAGTGCTGAATCAGGATATTGTCTTAGCCTAGTAGAATGCTCTTTGTTTTTACTTTATCATTTGGGTCCATGTTCTATTGTTTCTTTGCTGAGCAAATGAATATTTGTCTGTTGAGCAATAGGTAGGGATGGAGGACCTGTCCTCATCGGCACAACTGGGCTGGTTCTCAGACTTTGTCAACCACTTCATGCATATGATACTTCAGGAAAATTCTCTAAAATTCTAGAAGTTCAATTATTTATTGGTGCTTTTCTTAACGAGGAGGTTTACATTCAATTTGATGAAATCTTTAACCTTAGAATGGTACCTCCAAAATGCCCACCTGCTATTTGCATAGCTTGTATTTCTGTATTTATTTCCTAAGGTCCCTATTTCCCATTTTAGACAATGTGAGATTGTCATAACAAACCCACTTCCCTACCCACATCCCTAATTAGGTTGATTGATACTTATGGATCATCTGGAAAAATTAATATTTTCCCACTCCTTTCCTTTTATGTCAGAATTTTAGTTCTTCTTTTGAATTATCTGTTACTATTGCTATTATGTAATTTTGATAGTGGGTTCAGGGATGTGAGAAAGTTGATTTATGAGGCAGGAATCCCTAAGGTGGACACTAGTTTCTTCTTCAGAGGCTGCCTCCAGGTAATAGGAGAAGCAGAGAGAGCCCAGGTCTCTGGGTTAATGTTCTCTAAACTGGCCCTTATACTGTTGTGTATCTAAGTGTTTTGGAAGATGGGAGAGCAAGAAACCACAGTTAGACCTCCACGTGGCAGAACAGTACAGATCACAGTCGATTGAAACATTTCTTTGTGTTTCTGTTATTTTCTTCTTTATTGTTTGTGACCTTAGTGGAATGTCTGTGCTTCAAGAGTATCGGCAATTATATTCTGAGCAATTATTTTTTTTAAATAAACCTGTTGTGGAACATAGGGTTTTGACAAATATTTCTTATGAGGAAGACAGAAATGTCTCCATTTCAACAATTTCATTTCAGTTTGATGTTGTTGAGTCATTCCATCATGTTCTACTCTTTGGGATCCCATTTGTTTTTGTTTTGTTTTGTTTTGTTTTTGCAAAGATTCAGGAGTAGTTTTCTATTTCCTTCTCCAGCTCATTTTACAGATGAGGAAATTGAAGCAAACATGCTTAAGTGACTTGCCTGAAGTTACATAGCTAGTAAATGTTTGAGGCTGAATTTGAATTCAAATCTTCCTGACTCAGATCCGAACACTATCTACTGTGCTATCTAGCTGCCCCTCAGCTACTTGGCTATTAATTTTTATTAACTATTTAAAAATAATTATAGATTTATAGAATGACTCAAATTACTTGGAGCTAGAAGGGGCCAGAGAGAACACTTAATCTAACTCTTTCATTTTATACAGGAGGAAACCTATGGGAAAGTTGAGAGACAAGATGGGAGATGAGGGGTGACATATCCAAAGTCATATGGAGAGTTAGTTATAGAAGTAAGAAGAGTCCGGGACACCAAGTCCCCTGATCCTATGTCCAACATGCTTCTTTCTAAATCATATTGTCTCCTGGTTACAAATGATGCAACCAGTTATGTGTCTATGGGGAAGCAAACTTCCTTAAAGTGTGTCAAAATCACAAGGGCATATAATGACTATAACAATGAACCAAACTCTTTTAACTTAGGCAAACATTGCTATAATTATGTAATTTTTATTTTAGCCATGAAACCAGGGATTTTCCTTGCCGGGGACATGTTCATAACCTTAGTGTAACAATTGAAAATATTCTGGCCAAGGCCATTAAAAAAAGTAAACTTCTTTTTGATCAATAACATGTAAACTGTTAGCTGCATTATGTCTTTACTGGGTTATTTATCACCTGATTTCTGCCTGTTACAAACAGGACATTAGACTTGCCTGCCTTTGGCAATATCTTAAATGTTTCATTGACTTTTGAGTTCCCTTTAATAGGTTGAATGTTGTGACATACAAAGCAACTGAGGCGCAACTCCCAGGGCAAAAGGGAGAGATATGTCTGCTAAGCAAAATGAATCTGGTGCTTGCTTTGACTTCAGCTGTCCAACTTTTGTAAAAGGAAATCTTTTCTCATCAGCCCCTGATCTGTGCCTCTCATACCTCCCTCTGGGCCCCTTCAAATCATAGAAGGTATCTCTACTCAACAGTTTTGAAACATCCTTCTTGAGACTCAACTAGTATTTCCATTCAGTAAGTATTTGTTGGAGGACTGGTCAAGTGAGGACCTTAGTTTCTCTGGCCTAGCAGTTCTGATAGTTGCACAAAATGGACATCTCTTATGGAACTTTCTCCATTCTTCAATTCAATTCACTTCCTTCCCATACCATGCCCAGCTCTAATAAAAGTTGGTCACCTGAAATCTCATCACTATTCTGATTGATACAGATTTTAATATTCCACACTTTCTAGACTCTCAATTGTCTTTTCCTTGTGGTTAGAGGATCAGAAGAGGAAGAACTTAAATCCTCCCCAAGCCTTCCTTTAGAAAAAGCTCATAACCTTCCAGGAAACTACATTTTCTTTTCTTCTTTTTTTTTTCTCCTTCTTCTTCTTCTTTTTTTAAAATTCCATATTTGTCATGTTGTGCAAGAAAAATCAGAACAAAAGGGGAAAAATCCATGAGAGAGAAAAAAGCAAACAAATTGACCCACATTCAGTCTCCATAGTTCTTTCCCTGGATGGGAATGGCATTTTCCATCTTGAGTCTATTGGAATTAGCAACTTTTCTCAACTTTTGACTCCAGGGGCTACCATGCCCCTGCTCTAGGTACCCCTATGGTGACCATCTTCTCTTTTTGAGTTCCTTTTGTGAGTTGTCTTCCCCACTAGATTGTAAGTTCCTTGAGGGGAGGAAATGTTTCTCTTTTTCTTATTTGTATCCTCCGTCAAACTTAGCATGTGCCAATATGATATTAGGGATCAGTGTTTGTTTAATAAATGTTTAATGAATTGAATTAAAAAATTTCTTTCCTATGCTTAAAGATTAACTACACTGATTCCCCCCTCCCCCAGGTCTTGATATGTCACTGTCCTCATCAAAAACCCTCAGTGGCTCCCTGTTGCCTATGGGGAAATAACACAATGACAACAGTGATAACAATAACAACCACAATTACAACTACAACATCAAACTCCTTAGCCTGACACTCAAGGTTCACTCTATATAATTGAATAGCAATCTACTTTTAAGTCTTGTCATACTATACTCTTTCATGTGTCCTGAACCCTTTATCACAGAATCACAGAATCTACCAGATGAAAGAGACCTCAGCTGATTTCCAATCTAGCCTATATCTGAGTAAAAAATATCTTTTCTGGCAGTGGAAACTCAAATAGAAATAGAACCACTGATATCCGCATTAAGGATGCCCATGGGTGATATGTTTATTTAGTTTTGAAATGTAAAGTTATTTATATTTTATTGTGTTCTTATTTCTTTTGTTAAATATCTCCTAATTATATTTTAATCTTGTTTGGGTTATACTCAGGAGTGTGTCCCATAAGCCATGTGTTGTTTGATACTTCAGCCCTGCAGCATTCCCCCAAAGACTCTAAATCTACTTTTGTTGACCAATCATTCATTTTTTTTTTTTTGATAGCTCCAATTCCCCCCCCCCCAGGCTGGGGTTAAGTGACTTGCCCAGGGTCACACAGCTAGGAAGTGTTAAATGTCTGAGACCAGATTTGAACTCGGGTCCTCCTGACGTCAGGGCTGGTGCTCAATCCACTGCACCACTTAGCTGCCCCAATAGCTCCAATTGTTAGGAAGATTTATCTTCTACAGAAACTGTAACAACCTTCTATAGGTCCTGCTTCAGTTGTCTGGGGCCAAGCAGACTAAGTTTATTTCTTCCTTTTGCCAGCCATTCAAATATTTTAAATGTCAAGTAACAAACTTTTTATCTCACCAAATTTTATTTTAGTCATTTGATGTTTAAAGTCTTCTACTTTGACAATTGCAGATATCATGCACTAAATGTTGTTCTTTTAAAGTAAAGTGATTCTATTTATCACTGACTAATATTGCTTATCACTACCAAAGAGAGTAAAACAAAGTGAAAACATATCCATTTTACAAACATAAAAACAGAGACTCGCAAAGTTACTCTGATTCTCATCCCCCATCTTGAGCAACCTCCATATCATATTGCTGTCTAATACAAACAAAATCTCACAGTCATTGAAGGAGAAAATCCAAGGACAAGAGGAAGAAGAGATGCATGAAAAAAAGAACATTGAGGTATATGCTGTTAAATCAATTAGACAGTCTCTGTCTCTCTCTGTCTCTGTCTCTCTTTGTCTGTGTGTGTGTGTGTATCCCTCTGTGTGTGTGTGTCTCTCTCCTCTCTCCTTCCTTCCTTCCTTCCTTCCTTCCTTCCTTCCTTCCTTCCTTCCTTCCTTCCTTCCTTCCTTCCTTCCTTCCTTCCTTCCTTCCTTCCTTCCTTCTTTCTTCCCCCTTTATTTCAAACTTATTATGTGCTAATACTATGTTAGGGGTTAGGGATACAAATACAAAGGTTATATATACCTGCCTTCAAAGAGATTACTTATTTGTCTTCATCTTGTAGAATGTAAACACAAGGTCCCAAAATACAGTAATGGTAGTGGGATGGGGATGGCACTAACAACTGGGAAACCAGGAAAACCCTTTTGAAGGAACTGAAACCTAAGCTGAGTCTGGAAAGGAATGAAGGGTTTCAGGAAGCAGAATACAAGAAAGAGATATTCCAGGAATCTGAGGCAGCCTGTACAAAGACACTACTGCTGGAGATGGAATGTTGGATCTTGGGAACAGAAAGCAGACCAATTGATTGGAGCATAGATTGTGTGAGGGCTAAGGGTGAGTGATCAGTATGGGGAAAAATGGAACTAGATTGTGAGGGGCTTCCAAGGAGAACATACTTAGTTCTCCAAGAATATGAGCTTGGAAGCTTGTGTGGAGAATGGATTAGAGAGGGCAGAAAATGGATAGAGAAAAACAATATGAGTGGCTATTACAATAGTTGAGATGAGAGATAATGAGGACTTGGGCTAGGATGGTTGTGGTATAAGTAGAGAGATGGGAAATATATTGAGGAAGAAGAATCAACATGAATCGACAACTGATTGTAATTTGAGGTTCAGTGACAGTACAGATTGCAAAGCCCAGATTCTGAATCTGAGTGACTAGAAGAAGGTAGGCATTCTTACAAGAAATGAGGATAGTAGAAGAAGGGGTTATGTTTAAGAAGAAAGAGAATACATTGTTTTGGACATGTAAGCTTGATATATTCATTGGCAAAATACATTTTTCATTTTGAAAGCCAGAGAAGGCAGTGTGGTATCGGTGAAAGAGTATTAGATCTGGAGCAAGGATCATGAGATGCAAATTCTCTCTGTGACATTTATCCTTTTTGAAGTTCAATTTCTTTATTTGTAAAATGAGGAGAGTAATAGTAATGTTCCCTAAAACAGTATTGTTGCAATGAAAAGGGCTCTTTATAAATGTTAGAGAGATGTAGAAATGGGAATCATCATCATCATCATCACCATCATCATCATCACCATCATCATCATCATCACCATCATAGTAGTAGATAACTTCTGAGATCCCTTTTAACTCCGAGATGCTCTAATCAGCCAACTAACCAATCAATCAATATTTTTTTCAAATGCCTTCCACATGCCAGGTGAGAATATCAAGGAATTATGATCTGATAGATCATTTTGTTTCTCTTGGAAGAATGGAAAGGTTTTCTGTTTGAAGTTGTACTGATTCTACATAATTCAATAGAGGTCAGCATATAATTTTGACTCTCTTTATGGAACATGGAAAACCTTCCCCTCACCTCCTAATCTGAGTAATGTTCCTGTTATACTTGCAGTGGGCTGAGGCAGAAATAGGTCCTGGCTTGTATTGGAATAACAAACACATCAAGTTCCATCTCTATTTCTGTGTTTATGAAAAACCCCCCACAAAAAACAGGAACTAGCTTACCATGAGAGTGGGAGGAGTGCACCAAACAGAAAGAGAACAGACAGGTATTTGGCAAATTTTCATTTCTTGGCCACATAATTTTCTGCCAGCTGTGCTTCTTTTTAAGTAAAAAACAAATGAGAAATGGAGGAAGCCTATAATGCCTGATGAAACATTCAGGACAGCTGGCTTTTTAGGGGAAAGGCCAGTCTAGTGTCAGTCTCTTCCATTTTCTTCCTGTTTTTTGGAAATAGAGTTTTACATAGGCCTATAAAGGAGCACATACAGCTAAGAGAGATGAGGGTATGTGACTAACACTTCACAATCATCAAAAGATGAGATCTCTGAGACACCGAATGAGATAAATTGCTATTGGTCAATATCCCATGCTGCATTACCCAGATTTTTAACATCTCTATTTAACAGTTCTTGGCATAAATTTTGAAGATATTTACCTAGGGGCATTGCTTTGCCTTCATCCTAGCCCAGCATTTTGGTTATCCTTTAAGATCATGATCTGAAATGCTTTTTCACCCCCTCTATATTTTATTTTCCATCCTTTTTAATTGTCTCTAATCATCCACATACCACCTTTATCTATATGCAGGTAGAGATTGAACAAATATCTGAATTCCCAGACTATACCATGCACCTTTGGTCCAAAACAGTCCAGAGTTGTTCACATAACCACTTGGAAAAATATCATCTGTATTTTGTTTCAGAGGATACAGGCTTAAATGTTAGCTCTACTTATTGTCAGTGTTACCCTGGACAAGTCCCAAGTTCCAAGTCCCACAGGTCTCTTCCTGAACCTCAGTTGGCTCACATGGACCAGTTCCAGCTTCTTAAACTATGATTTGCAATCTCAAATGGAGTCTTGTAACTGAATGTAGGGATTGTGAAATTATGAGTTATTGTTAGTAAATGTATGATTTAAATACCTCTTTAGGATTATGTAAAGATTTCTCAGGTGCAAAGAGATTGTGAATGGAAAAGGTTTAAGAAGCCCCAGACTAGATGATCTCTAAGGACCAAAATAGCTCTAATTTCTTTTCTTTGTCAATTAAATACAGACTAGCTGATGCAAAAAAAAAATCACATTCTTCAATTACTTATACAAAGTACCAAAAAAATTGTATCAGAGTGATTAAAAAAAAAAAAAGCCCAAAGAGAACCTGCCCACTTACTCTATTTTAATTGGTATCACGGACTTTTGTTCTTGGCCCAGCTGGAATTTGGCTTTCCTGATGCTACTCTCGACCTTGCCTATTATGAAAAGTTCCCATCCTTTCCACAAATCAGCCAGGGAGAACAAAAGCAGGAGAAAGACAGTGTTAAAGAAAGACTTAGAGAAGGGTTTGGAAAAGGCACTCTGGCTGGTCAGCTGGTCTGGGGACTCTCCAGTCCTTAAAAAAAGTTAGCTTAGCTCCTTGCCGGGCCTTAGGATTCCACCCCACCCCACTGTTATTGCACCATCCACCTAGCCATCATCATTTCCAAGCGGATGGCCTCCATCTGGAGGCAGCAGAAAATGGGGGCTAGTTGGCTTTTCCCATTAAAGCAAGATCGACAAAACCAAGGGGGAACCACGGATCTGGGCCACAACGGAGAAGGGGCCCCATTTTTAAGTGAAGGAAAGAGGAAAATACAATATTTTTATATTGTCCTTTCAAGGATGTCTCTATTTGCATAGCGTGATCCTCTTCTTTTGTATGGCGCTAACATTAGTGTGACCTTTTCCTACTAATTGGAAAATCTTACGGAAATAAACCCTGTCAGAAAATGAGAAGTGACTCCCCTTTTGGATGGCCAAACGACCTCAGAGGGGGAAGAAGTTCTGAATTTCTGTTCCTTTTGCACACACTGCAAAATCTTTATTACTTCGGAGAGCCTTGAAGCTCAGTAATGCCCCTCCAGTGCAAAGAGGAGTAAATAAATTTCTTCTTATGACCACTTTGGAGAAACACACAACCAGATTTACTCAGCAGGGATAGATACTGGACAAGATAATGAAGAGAGAATAAGAATATGATAGGGGTTTACAGCCTCTTCTGTCTCTTTAAAGTGTTTTAATCCTTCAGAAACAGGATATCGGGTCCATTTCCTTAAAGATACAGTATCCCTTCTGGGACAAGTAATGTTATAAAAAGCTAAGATGTAACATCTATCTCGCAATATTGATTGGCACTTTAGTGTGATAAAAGGGGTTGAACCTGAAGGGGAAAAGAGGAAAAAAGGTAAGCGGGAATTACTCTTTGAAGAATTGAAAGAGTCCCTATCATATCAGGTCAAACTTCAGTTATTAATGTGTATGTGGACCCGCTGAACAAAATGGCATTTCTGGACATACATCGTCTGGCTCTCTGCACTTTCAGAGACAATAGATTTCTAGGTGTTGTGATGTTGTTGTCATTTTAAAAAAGTAATTAATTAATTCCTTGTGACTTGATACTGCCCATGCTTGCTCAGAATGTGGCCAAATTGGATCAGACCATTCCACTTTTCCCGACCTGTGGTGGCCCCATACACCCCCAGTGTGAAGGAGAGGAGCCTGGATTTGGAATCAGAAGGCTTGGATGTGAATTTTTGCTTTTCTACTTAGCTATGTGCAGGATGCTCAGCCAAATCACTGCCCTATTTCTGATTCTCTGTGCTATCCCCTAAAAATAAGGAGATTAGACTCCAGGACCTGTAATATTTTGTCCAACTCTGAAACTCTCGTTCCATACACCACCACCAGTCCAGATCCCTGCTCTGTAAAAGGTCAATATGCCAGCTTCACCTGGTATTTAAATGGCTCTGGAAGTGCTCTGATCACCCGATATCTACTCCAAAGGCTTTCATACCCTGCATACATAAACTAGTTCCAAGAAACACAAATAAAGGATGGATTCCCTCAAACTAGCTGGTTGCTAGAAACCTGTTTAGAAAAAAAATAACCTCAACTCATCTGGAATTTTTATTTCCCACTGGGCATGTGTGCAGGGGCACTACTTGAAGAAGAAAGAGGAAGAAAAGCACAAAAGGGAGAGTGTGAAACATGAAGAGGGAGTGGAAAGAAACAGAAAATCAAGCCTTCTCCTGACCAAGAAGATAAGGGCTGTCCCATACATTACAGTACTTAGCCTGAGGACAGCTGTCTCACCCGAGAGATGGGCATCTATCTCTGCTCCAAGGGCTGCTCAGCTTTCTTGTACCAAGGAATTGAAAAGACATGATTTAGGGGATGCATAGAAAGATAGGAGCTTGTACAACATCTGTTAGCCCACATCTGGCGCAGTCTGCATCCACACAGGCGAGCTCCTGTGGTAAGCTGAGGTGGAGATTTCCTCAACACTGGCTGCCAGCCTATGGAGGAAGGCTTTGAAGCTAGACACACTGTCCTTGAAGGGAAGATGGGAAAGGAAGTACATAGGTCAAGGTCTGAAAAGGACCTTGGAAGTCAGTTACTTAGTGTAAGTGCCTTATTTTAAAGATTTATCTACAAAATGGGGATAATAACAGCACCTGACTCCCAGGGTTGTTATGAGCATAGAATGAGGCAATATTTGTAAAGCACTTTGAAAACCTTCCAGTGCCAGATGAATATTAGTTATCCCCATCCTAATAATCCCCATCAGATAAGGGAATCAGGGCCCAAATAGTCTTAGTGTGACTTACTCAAGGTCAAATGGATAGTATGGGAAAGAAGTAGGATTTGAAAACAGCTCTTCTGACTCCAAAATCCAGGCCTTTTTCTACTCTAATATGATTTTCCCTAACAAAACAAACTGAATTTAAAAAAATATGGAATCTGCGTAAAGATGTCTCTTTCATACACAAAAAACTTAGGGATTGAGGCTGGTGGTAATAATGTAATGGCTAGCATTTAAAAATCACTTTAAGGTGTAAAAACCACCCATGAGTTAGGTGCTATCTTGTCCCCATTTTACAAGTGAGGAAATGAGGATTCAGAGGACTTATCCAAGGTCACACAGTCAGGAAATGCCTGAAACATATTTCCAACTCAGATCTTCATTACTCAACTCTCTCTATTAGAGCTGAAATGTTTGGGAAAGGTTTATAAAAACATTTTAGTCTAAACAAGAAACAGAATCCTTACTGGTTTCTCCCTCTAATGCTGTTATCAAATCTGCTTTAGCATAAGGAGGTTTGGAGTTGGATCCCAATCAAGGTAGTGATAGAAAACCCAGCAAAACCTGATTCCAGCCCAACATACACCAGGGTTATAAAATGAGCATACATTTATATAAAGCATTATGATGGGCAAAGCATGTTAAACACAGGCTGTATCAAAAGTCTTAGTGGTGTTTTTAGCTCTAAAAAGGGCATAGGATGCTTTTTGGTAGGTCCATGTCACTCGGATACTTTTAATGCAGACAAGATGGCTTCTTGTTGGCCATTTCAGAAGGGAGGTTCTTCATCCATTGAGTGGTTGGACTATGAAGTTCTTTGTTCAGTTATGAGAATATAGGAAGTTAAGCATTTCTAATGATAGAATCATGGGATAGATTCCTTGGTAGCTGTCTAATCCAAACCAAAAAAACTGTAGAGAATCACCAGTAAAAACATACATATTCTCTTTAAACAGTTAGCCAATATTTGCCTGAAGCAAACCAAGAGGCACTGGCAACTCTTAAAGGAGCCCATTCTGAATAACATTAATTGTTAAAAATATTCTTGCTTGTTTTATTTTGTTAGATTTTTTTTGTCTACATCAAGCCTAAATTTGCCTCTTTTGCTCCCCTTATTATTGCTTCTAGTTTCTACTCTTCACAACCAGCAGAACTAGTCTGATTTTTTTCCATATGACAAAAAAATTGAAGGCCACTTTCATGACTACCTTCCTCCTCACCTAGGTCTCAATTTCTTATTTACAAGATGCCTTTTATATGGAATGAACTCAGTAGTAAATGACAATTCATGACTTCTGCATTTCTTCTGTTGGGACCCTGAAGGAAAAATGGTGTGGGGAGGAGAGTGAGGGGAAGGAGCAGATTTCCACTCAAGTAGGATGAATGAATTAGATTTCAAATAGGATATATATATATATATAGGATAATACAATACACACATATACGTGTGTGTGTGTGCGTGTGTGTGTGTGTGTGTGTGCGTGTGTGTATACATCAAGCTGAGCTGCCCAAAGGTGGTGGGAGCTGTCTAAAATGGAGGTGGTTTCTCCTTCCTTTGGAGATAACTTTGGATAGAGACTAGTTGACCGTTTGTCAAGAATGGTGTACAATCAATTTCTATTCAGGTATGAACTAGACTAAAGATGCATAAAATTCCTTGTAGAGTCCAAATTCTGTGCCTAGGAAGGCCTCCCACTGAAGCATCTAACCTATAAAGCAGAGCCCATAGACCAGGTGGAATGAAGATCAGTAGATTTATACTAGATTGAGAAAGCAGCATGAATAGGGGTGGGGCCATGGGAAAGAGGCTAAGTGACCTTCCTAGAATGACACAGGTAGAGAGGTGGAAGTTCAACCCAAGGCCTTTGATATCAGAACAAAGGCTAATTCTCAAAGTCCTTATTTGTAAGATATTGTTATTAAGCACAATATCTACCCCATGGGCCATCCTGGAAAGAAAAACAAAGCTATCTTCTCCCCCTAAAAAAACACAACCAAATGCCGGACTATTTACTTAACTTTTCTTAAATTCGTCATCTGTAAAATGGGAATAATTATATTTGACCTACACTTTAATGCCATCATGAAACCACAGACAGAAACCATAGAATCAACAGGAGGAAGCTACAGAGAGAGAGATTTAGGCTCAAGTTAGGGAGGGGAAAACTTCCTATCAATTGGACCTATCCCAAAGTGGGATGGGCTAATTTGGAAAATAATGGTTTCTTCTTCATAGGTCTTCAAATATAGAATGGTTGACATCTTATCAGATACATTTCCAAGCCAGAGAGGATGGACTAGATGCCACCTTCTTAAACTATGGTTTGTGACCCATTTGGAATCTCCTAACTGAATTGGAGATTGTGAAATTATGGTTTATTATCAGTAAATGTTTGGTTTGTGGAACTATTTTATATGCCTACATATTTGGGGTCATATAAAAATTTTGTAGGCAAAAAGGGGTAAAAAGTAGAAAGAGTTTAAGAAATCCTGGACTAGATGACCTGTGGGGACTCTCCCAACTCTGAAATTCTGTGATGAGCAAATTTGGGGGTTATAAGATGGACTAGGTGTCCTAAGAAGAGATCTATGATATAGAAAACTCATATAGATCCCCCAAACCATTTTAAAAATTTATGTGTTTTTTAGGGATCATCTTTTTCTTAGGGTCCTTTTGCATCACAGACCAATTCCAAGTCCTTACTTAATATTCACACCTTCCTATGGGTAGGACATCTTCAATTACTATGCTTTTTTATTCTTTCTGATGGTCCCTTTCTTCTAGTTGTCCCATTTCAACCTTGAAGCCTTACCTCAAACAGTCCTTCTGTCCTTACCCTAAAAACATCCTTTCCTTCCCATCATTCAACTAGCATCCTAAAAGCCCACCTCTTCCAAGAAGCCTTCCTGATCTCCTTCTTTGACTAGAAGTGAGTTGACAGCTTCCTCTTTCTGGAAATTACTACTTTCTCCATTCTCAGCTGTACAATTACTCTCACTCTTTTGCTATGATGCACTTAACCTTGACCTGTGTAGGATGTAAATGTTTTCCGGTCCATTTATGTGGTGGTTTGAAGTTTGCATTCTTTGGTCTGTGCCTTGAAGAGATGTTCCGGTCAAACTTAACTGGCCAGAGTTGATGAGCATCCATCACAAACTCCTAGAAGCCAAGGTGAAGGTCAAGGGTGATGGAAGTCTCTTTGTGCAGAAATTTAGCCCAGTCTAGGACAAACCTAGTGCTGACTTTAGATAGAGAAATCTCTAGTTTAAATACTATCTCCAACACTAGAGAGGGTATGTGACAGTAGGATCACAGTTTTACCTACCCTCCTCAGTTTACAGATAAGGAAACTGAGGCTGAGTGGGGGATTTGACTAAGTAACACCAAGAGTAAGCATCAGGGGTGGAAGTTCCACTCAAGTCCTTGGACTCCAGAACCAGTATTAAGTTTCAGATTCCTTATTTGTAAAAATAGATATAATAATAATTGTACCTTTCACCCTACAGAACTGATGCATATTTGTGGGAACCCCAGCAAAAAACAAATCCTGGATAAACTATGTATCCTTTCTTTAACTCATCAATAAAATGGGACTAGTTATGTTTGTTTCATAATCCTATAGACATAGGTAATGTATCATCTTAATTTCTGAATGGATGTGATCTAAGCTTACTCATCCTTTAGGTTTTGATATTTTTGTAATAATAAATTAGGCCCTCTTTGATCTCATTCTTGCCCTTAGACATTGAATAGGCATTGCCTCAGACATACTGAGAATTGGGAAGATCTTAATTTAGAAAGGCTAATGTTTCGCACTTCATCCCAGCTATCATCACTGCTGACTTTTGACCTATTACTGGATTTTGATGAAGCTGGAAGAGACTTTGTACATCACTTAAATCCAATTCACAGGCAAGTCAAGATATTGCCCTCCTGCTGTTATTGGTCCTCTTTAAAAATGAAGAATGAACAATAACATCAAAATAGTGGCTATTATTTTTTTATTATTTGAGAAAATTCTTTTAATGGCTAAAAATATTACAATTCCATGACTGTTATTATTGCTGTCATTATGACTCATAGAACAGAAACAACAACAATATTGATAATCCTAAATGTTAGTGATTACAAAGATTTCTTTTTTAAGTTCAGGTAGATAAACAATATGATAGCCTGTCATTCTGGATTTCATTTATAGGTGAATTTTATTATAAGCCTTCTATATCTGCACTTCTCACAAGGAGCTCCCTTATAATTACTCCCTCACTTAAATCCAATTCACTTGCATGTCATGGTATCCCCTCCCTGATGTCATTATCTGCTTTAAGAACAAAGGACAAACAGCAACAACAAAATTATGTTTTAGGGCTATAGAACCTAGAATCTTATCATTGGGTGGGTGGGTGAGAATCACTGAAATAATCTAGACCAATGCCTTCATTTCCTAGTGGGATGAGTTCAGACCCAAAAGAAGATGTGATTGGCCCAATGGTCTACAAGGAAGCGGATTTGGAATTGAAGCCTCCTTGTGGCTCAATAGTCATCTTCCCAGTCAGGAAGTCCATCAATGTAGTAGAAAGATCACTAGCTTTGGATTCAGGGAATCAGGTTTGAAATCTGATGTTTACTGCCTTTGGTCAAGGCTTCTGGTCATCACTCAGCCTCCCTTGGCCTCAGTTTCCCCATCTGTAAGAAATGAGAAAATTGGATTGGGTAGTCTTTGAGGTCTGTTTCTGCTCTGTTTCTATGATCCCATGATATTATGACCAAACATCAGGATGCTTAAGAATGGGGATTTGGGTGGGGGCAGTCTTGTCACTCTCCCAGTGAAGCCCTGAGCCAGCAGCAGCACCATCCATCACACAGAGTTTCTTGCTAAGCTGAAATGTCACTTTTAAAAGGACGGGGAAGAGCTCACTATTTATTCCTTGTCTTTGAGACTTGACAACATTCCCTGTGGGTTCATCTTTCTCCTTCTCCATTTAGCAAGGACTAGATGTCTTTATCCCGGGAGCTCTGTAGAAGCTAAATTATGGCCCTCCCTGCCTTTGGCATCTCTCTCTCTCTCTCTCTCTCTCTCTCTCTCTCTCTCTCTCTCTCTCTCTCTCTCTCTCTCTCTCTCTCTCTCTCTTCACCCCAACATCACTGGAGGATACCTGGCTCAAATGGGGAAATATCATGTGGCAGGAAGCATCTGAAACAGAGCATCAGAGAGAGAGACTTTCTGCAAAGCACAACTAATAAACTCTGGCCAGCAGTCTTTGGGAGAGAAGAAGAGAAGAAGGGGTTTATTATAGCTCCCATTCAAGATTTTATTTGAGAGACTTCATTTAATGGCACAATACTGCCAAACTGTAAGCACCGTAATTGTGTTCCCATGATATGTCACTCCACATAATCCACCCCTACCCCCAACTACTTCTGAAGTTTTTATAGCCATGAATTCCTTCAATTGACATTGTTTATCAGCTGTTATCCTATGAACTCCCAATATAAGGACAGAAGCATTTCTAATCTAAAAATACATAGAAGCCTAGATGTAAATTTATGATCTGTTCAGGGAATTGTGGCTTTCTAGTTTCTAGAGGAAACATAGAGGATAGAGGTGTTTCTTAGAGGCCAGAAAAACCTGAGTTCAAATCTTATTTCCAAGATTTACTAGCTCAGTGCCTCTGGGAAAATCCTTTAACTTCCCTTAAAGGAGGGTTCAACATCTATAAAATGAGGAGCTTGGATATAACCGTCTCTAAAATTTCTTCCATCTCTAAAGCTATATTTCTATGATAAGGCAAGATGGTATAGTAGAAAGAGCCCTAGACCTGAATTCAGAAGTCCAGATTTATATGGAAATGTTTTACATGATTGCACATGTGTAAATCATATTGGATTGCTTACCTTCTTGAGGAGAGGGAGAGAGCGATAGAATTAGGAACTCAAAATTTAAAAATAAAAAGTTTTTAACAGAGTTCAAATCTTGGCTCTTTAAAATACTAGTTTGGGAACTTTGTATAACAACCCTCCCCACAACTCCAGCCTTAGTTTCCTTGTCTATAAAATGAGGTCATCAAACTAGATAAACCTAAGAAGATGTGAGTCTCAAAATTCATTAGACTTTGAATGTAGAGAGTCAAAACCACAAGCTATCAGGAAAGACTTCTAATAGTCAATATTCATTTACTATTCCAATTCCAACATTCTTTTGCCAAAACCCTATTTACGTACCTCTGATTTAATTCAACCAATTCACAGTGGATACTCCACATATAAGACAATGTGACTACAAAAGAAGATATGACTTTTTGCTAGACTTTTTATGAGGAAAGGGAGATAGATTTTCTCTGCCCTACCTCAAAGGGCAGAAATGGGAATGATTAAGGAGTGAGAATGCTGGTAGAAGGAGAGAGTTGTAGAGAGAGAGAGATTTCTGGTCTACATCGCAAGCAGTGGTTTTCCCATTTAAGCAGATTTGGCTAACTTGCTTATTCTCCCTGGGATATGTTACACAGGGCTGGCTCTGATTGGTTAGTGGCTGTGAAAGCCTAGGTGCCTGGTACCAGGATCAGGTTTCTTAATGGAAGTGACACCTATTTGAGAGACCATGAAAAATTATAGGATCACAAGATGTACTGCCAATGTGGGTTCAGGCTGGGATGAGAGGAGTGTTTTCTGACAGTTTTGGATTCGAGGAATTGTGTCAGAATTAAGCACTGGCTGCTGGAAAAAAGAGGACTGAGTTTGAATTTGGAGTTTTGCTAATGATTAGTTTGTGTGACCCTGGACAAGTCATAGCTCCTCTTAGGAATACTAGTTGTGCATCTGTCAAAGAGAGATTCCAATGCTGTTTCCCTTTCCCCATTAAAAAGTCTAGCAGAAAGCAGCATGATAAATGTGGAAATATGTATAGAAAAGAATTGCACATGTTTAACATTTTTGGGTTACTTGCTGTCTAGGGGAGAAGGAGGGAGAAAAATCCGAAGCACAAGGTTTTGCAAGGGTGAATGTTGAAAACTTTGCATATATTTTGAAAATAAAAAGCTATTATAAAAAATGAAATTAAGTGGGATGCTTTATATTATAGCCATAAGTACCAAAAAAGACAGTGTAGACATACTTTGGGTCTTTGATATTTAGTGGATTTGAGATCATATACATGTGCGATAACAGACAGCAAATGCAAACCTGGGTATTGTGTTGGTACCCACAAATTTCCAAGAGATTTAGATCCCTAAAACCCCAAAGGAAGGACTCCACTTCTGTGGATGGGATCTTCTGTGGAAGGTTTAGGGAGAAGGGGGGAAGGAATCATGATGTTTAAATGGAAAAAAATAGATGCTTCAATAGAGTCTGTGAAGGAACATCCACATTTGGAAAACCACACATGTACCAAATTATCTAAGTATTAGTAGTCAAGTTTATAATTGATTTTATTAATTAAATTAAATAAATAATTAAAGAATGATCAAATCTGTGATAAATTTAAATTGAATTAATTAATTAATTATCCAGAAGGGATAAAGTACCATTTATGATATCTATTCTACCTTCTAACATCCAGCAAGGATTTTGTCTGTCTTCATTTCAATGTTCTTATAACACTGTATTGGATCTGGAATCTGGGAATCACAGTTCAAATCCTGTCTCTGATTTTTACTATTTGTGCAAACCTGAGTAGGTGGCTCATCTTCCCCTAACCTGCATTTATTCCACCTGTAGAAGGAGAGTTTTGTACTAAATGACATATGAATCACCTTTCAGCTCTAATTGTATGGCTCTGGAATTTACTAGAGCCTAGCCTAAGTCATTGAAAATCACAGCAAGTGATTAATAAATGGTTATGGGAACTAAAAGAACACCCTGAAGTCACTCCAAGGATTAGAAAAGCTTTTTAGGCCAATCAGAATCTTGCTGTCTTCAAGGGAATATGGAATCATTTTAAGCTCATAGAATGATGTAGAAAAGGGAGATCCAAACTACATTTGGAGAGATGGGTATAGGCCCTGACTGAGACATATTACGGTATTTTCTTAGATGAATCAATTCCATTCTCTTGGCTTCAGTCCCATCATCTGTAAAAAGAGGAAGGGTTGGACTACATGATCTCAGAGGTTCTGACATTCTACACATCTTTGAATTAGATTCTCACAGTGATGGGTACCAGGATTTTTAACACTCATGACCACCCAAATTACTCAGGCCACCCACACATTTTCCTGGGGACTTAGCCAAATTTCTGGGAATTATTTCAGTTGACTAATTTCCCACCATGCAATCAATAGTGAATGCTAAGAAGGGGCTGCTGGAGTGTTGGCATATGTAGGCTCTGTTTCCCAATTGGTCTTGGGAACAGGGACATATCCTGTGTATGGAGTGATCAGTTTCATGTTTTCTAGTGCTTGGATCAATGAGAAAGAAAATGACACCTTCAAAATTGAATGAGAATTTAATGTCTCCTATTTATGAAAGAGAAAGTCAGAGACTGACACAAAGAAAGACTGAAATAAAGATAGAGAGACAAAGTCAGAAAGAGTATATGTGAATGTATATGTGTATGTGTGTATGAGAGAGAGAGAGAAACAGAGACAAAGACAGACAGAGAGAGAAAGAGAGAGAGAGAGAGAGACAGAGACAGAGAGACAGAGAGAGACAGAGACAGAAAATGAAAGAGAGACAGACAGACACACACAGAAAGAGAAAGACAGAGAAATTTGACAAAGTAAAATGTGTCTGGGAAACAATCAGAATTTGTTGTATGATACTTTTAAAAACCAAAATTGGCTCTAATATAAAAACTCTCCTTTCTAAGATTATTCTGATTTCCCCCCTTTAACAATTTTGGTACTGTTTAAATAATTTCCTTCTTAATGCTATAATATCAAGTGTATTTTTTCTGAAGGATCCTGATGAAGATTCCTACAAAGGTTGGCAGTGATTGTAGTTATCTTCCTCATATTTTAAAACTTTCCTTGCTGGAAAACCAGTCCCATGTTTTTTTATCTTTGACTAGTGTTGTATTTAGAGATTTTAGTTAATAGCAAAAAGTAAGGCTCATGAAGGCTCAGGTATTGCTTAGAAATGGGGAGTCCAGATGGACTCTAGGCTGGCCCAGAAGGAGGAGTGAGGAGGGGCATGACTGTTAAAAAGATACCTTATTTCATATAAGCTCTTTCATCCATTTTGCTAGGGTGTTTTTCCATGAAACTCAGGAACAATCTAGAGCCGTAGGAGTTGGAAGGGACATCAGAGGTCATTTGGTGCCGTCAGTACTAGAGAAGAAATGCCCTCTACAACATTTCAGTGAAAAGTTATTCGAGCTCCTCTGGAAGCCCCTCCAGAAATGGGAAAGTAGCTACCTCCCCAATGGTGGTATGTGTCCTCTGGCATTCATGGAATGTTCTAGGGTATTTTGATTAACTTTGGAGATTCTCCAAAGCTCAGGGAGTTAAAGAAGAAAGAACCAGAGCATCAGAAGTTAAATGTTACAACATTAGACTTTAAATAAAGCAGACTTGAGTTCAAATTCTGAGCAGGATTTGAGATCCTTAAGATCCATCTGCTACATTTTGCTTGTTTATAAATGGCAATAATTACAATAATGTAATCTAAAATATAATAAAATACATGTAATCATTATATGATAGATAGTATAACAATAATACCTCCATGCCAGGGTTGTGAGGACAAAATGATATTTTATATCCATCCATATGAACACACACACACACTTACTTTGAAAACTTTAAAAATTAAGTTATCTGATATTATAAGATTGTCTTCCCGATCTGCTTAATGTGTCCAACCACTATGCCCCATATTACAGAACCTCAGAGCTGAAAGGTGTTACTAATAACTATAGCTCTTCCTATCCCTGCTCTATTTACCTGAGAAGTGCCCAGTGCCTTATTCAAAAAGCATTAGTGAAAAGAAAGGCAGCAACTCCCAAGGAATTTACTTCTGTATAATGCTTCCTAGTGACATCAAAGAAATGTCTTGCTCTTTTAACTCAATTCAACAAATAATTGTTGCGTGTGCTAAGACCTGAGTCAGGTCCTTTGGCTACAAAGATAATAAATAACAAAATCACTGCTCTCAACGAGTTTATAGTTTTATAGGATTCATAAATAGTACCTATGAGACTAGGTAGAATGGATCTGAACATAGAAGAGATCTGAAGTGCTTTAGTGGTATTTCAAGACAGAGATGTTGCTCCCATTTTTGGGTAGGCAGAATCAAGCAAAGTTTCATAGAGGATATGTTGTTATTATCATTTGTCTTTCTTTCTTGAAGAGGACCATGACATTAGGGAGGTGCCGCCATGACATGCAAGTGAATTGGTTTTGAGTGAGGGAAAGCTGTTCAAGGTCACTTGCTCACTTTCTCCTTCAGAGCCATCTGGGTCCAGTGGTCAGATATAGATCAGGATGACTGAAGATGGCCCTGGATGCAGCGGGAGACTCTTGCCTTTTTAAGCTAAGATCTTTAATAGGTGTCAGTTTCACTGAGGGCACACCCATTCAAATCAATCAATAAGCATTCACTAAGCATCTACTATGTACTAAATAGTAATTAAGTGCTGGCTATACAAAGAAAAGCAAAAGAAAGTGCCTGTTCTTCAGGAAATTACATCCATTGAAAGAGAAAACATGCAAATGACATGTACAAGCAAGATATATAGACCTAAGGAGAAATCAGACTTTGTCAACAGATAGAAGAGAGCCACAATTAAAAAAGATTGGGAAAGGTCTCTCATAGAAGGTGGGCTTTAACTGAGACTTGAAAAAACCCAGGGATGACTATGGGGGAGAGATTGGGGGAGTGGGAGTGAGGTGAGAGACAAAGAAAGAAGAGAGTTCCTGGTATGGTGGGGAATAAAGGAAAATGCACAGAGTGGAAGATGGAGTGTCTTGTTTAAGGAACTGCAAGGAGACCAATGTCACTACAGTACATGGGTGTGAGTAAGGTATAAGAAGAATAGAAAGGAAAGAGGGGGTCAGAATTTGAAAGGCTTTATAAGCTAACCCAGAAGATTTTATATTTAATACTGAAGGAACTAGTGAGCAACGAGGGAGCTCATTGCCAGTCCAGAGCTAATTCAGAGGCTGGATCTGCTAATTAGCCTGAGGGTTGTAGGAGAATGTTAGAAAGAAACATGTATCCTCTCCTCATCTTGGCTCCAACCCGGGAAGTGCTCTCAACTGGAATTCATTGAATGGTCAGTACTGTAGGAAGGAAAAATGGAAGAAGCATTTATTATGTGCTTATTATGTATCAGACACTGTGCTAAATGCTTTACAAATATCTCATTTAATTATCAGAAGAAACCTTATTGAGGAAACTGAGGCAGGAAGCAGCTAAGTGACTTACCCAGGGTCAGAGGGCTAAGAAGTATCTGCAGTTAGATTTGTGCTTGATCTAAAAAGAAAGAATATTTCAAATAGACGGGGGTGAATAGAGCTAGTTTCATGGATGGGTTACAGACTATGAGTTGATATATTTGGGAGAAGAAAGGATGAGATTAGGAAAAACTAGTCATCCAATTCATTCGGAGCACTAATATTTTGAAGAGGAGAATTATGAAATACATCTGACATGTCCTTTTAGAGTCAGATTATGGAGGGCTCTGAATTCTAAGGGGCAGTTAGATGGCACAATGAGTGGGCTTAGAATCAGGAAGATTCATTTCCCTAAATTCAAATTTGGTCTTAGACACTTAGTAGCTGTATGTCCCTGGGGCATGTCTCAGTCTCCTTTTCTATAAAATGAGCTGAAGAAGTAAATAGCAAACCACATTAATATCTTTGCCAAGAAAACCCCAAATAGGGTCTTGAAGAGTTGGACATGACTGAAACAACTCAACAACAGCTGAATGCCAAACTTAAGAAGTTATATGGAATCCTAGAAGCAGCAGGGAGTCTCTGAAAGTTTAAGCAGGGGAATGACATGATCGGATTCATGTATTAGAAAGATTTCTTGTCAGCCTGTGAAGGATGGATCAGAAAGGAGAGAAATTTGAGAGAGTGATGCCATTTTAAGGCTATTGTAGCAGTCTGAGGGAGAATTGATAAGAGACTGAAGTAGAAGAGGGGAAGGAAGGAAAGGAAGAGATAGATAATCAATAGGACTTGTCAATTGATCGACTGTGGGTTTGAAGAAAGAGGAAGAGATGACAAACTTGAGTAACTTGGGTCATTAAAATAAGAATAATTCAAGCAGAAGTGAATTCAGGGGTGAAGACATGAAGCTTAGTTAGGGGCATGTTAAGTTTGATGTATTGGTGGGTCATGTATGTAGAGATATTGACAGATCATTTATATTGGAGCTCAGGGCCCAGACTTTATCTGGAGCAAAAAGTACTTTTTGGAGTCATCCTAGTAAGCAAACCTGCCAATTTCTAAAGGAGAATGAATTTATCATCAATAGTGGTAGTAATAGCAACATGTACTTCTCTGGAACACCAGAACCCAAGGTTTGGAGTTTTTGATCTACTTTGTAAGGATTACAACATGTTTTGTACCCAACAGTTTCAAGAGGGAGAAAGGGTGATTATTATTATTTTCATTTTACAGATAAGGCAACCACAGCTTCAGAAAGTTCAGTGAATTGTCCAGGATGATGTACCTAATAAGACTTGGAACCAAGATCAGAAGCCAGGTCCAGTGACTCCAAATCTAGTATCTTTTTTACTACCCCATGATATATTCTTTTAGGAGTCATCATCTTGAAATATGGTTTTCCTTTCCAAATTCCTGCATGTCCTCATCTGAAGAAACATAATTAACACTATCTCCTATTGAGAGTTTAAGATTTAGTAAGAATTTTTCTGATAATATCCTTGTTTTAGTCCCATTTTTTAGATGAGGGAACTGAAGCTCAGAGACTGAATTTGCCCCAGATTATGTAGGTAAGAAGTGCCACAGCTGGGATTTGAATCCAGGCTTCCTTACTCCTCAGTCTATCATTCTTTCCATTGCAGTTTTTCCTGTTTAGGTCTGTAGGATGAAATGAAATGCTGTATGCTTGGTGGATATGCAGACTAGAAGTCATTGGAAAACTTAGTTTCCCCTCTGCCCAAGACCTTGGTACTAGCAGCAGAACACAGATTTATGGATGATCTGTTTAGAAATCACAGAGAAGAGACATAAAGAGTCATGTCCAGTGCCCTGGTTTTGTGATAAGGAAATGGAAGGCTCAGATCATCAGATCACTTTTGTCAATGGAAGAGTTGGAGCTGAGACTTGAATCCAGATTCTCTCAGTCCAGCTTGAGAGCTCTCCCATGGAGCCTACCATGGCTCCTCTGGGGTTAAATTGCACTTGGCTAGGGGAGCCAAGCTGGACCCTTTTGGCAGGAGGACAAACCTGTGTGGTGCTGAATGCCTGCCTGACACCACATGAAGGAATGTGAATTGTCAATTTGTTGACAGTGTCATGTTCTTGCTCCCAGTGTCTCTTAGCTATTTGGATAGAACTCAAGGCAGCACATTTCCCAGGCTCTGCTTCCTCACATTACAGCCCTGAACACCCAAGGAAAAGCAGGGCCCATGGCCTTTTTTTTTTTTTCTCACACAGACATATAAGCTGTTTGTTTTTCAAATACCAGCATTGTTATTAGAGCCAGGGGAGCCGGGGAAATTGGACCAGGGGATCCGGCTGGGTCTCCAAAGACAGATTTAGATCCTCCCAGCAGGCTTCAGGACATTGACCCAAACCTTTAGAGGGCAATTCTCTGGGATCTCTGGCTGGGTGTCACAGTGACAGCCTTCAGACTTCCAGGGACAAGTAAAAAGACAGGCAGTTCCCCACTCTCCCTCTCCCTTTTGAGTGGCTTCCAAACTGAGATGATTTTAATTTTAATCTAATGCTCCAACAAGTTTCAGAATACAAAATATACCAAATGGATCTATGATTTTCTTGAAGTGAGTATTCCCTTCTGTGGTTCAGATTGTGACCCACACAGAACTTGACCAATCTGTGTTCCTCTCATGATACTGGGATTCCAACTAATGGGTTGGGGTCCTTATTCACATTCTTCTGACATCCCTGATGATCCCACTGGCACACACCAGTTCTCTCTCACTCAGACTAGGTGACCAGCCCTTCTATTTTCTGGTTGTCCATTTCACTGATGACATCTTTCACACCATTTGTTCTGCATAACTACTTATTTGTAACATGCCATAATCTGTTCACACCCTCTGGATGCCTCTTCATTGCCCTTTGGGTAATCCTCACTTTCAGCTTTTTGGCCATGGAGGCGTTCACATGACTCATAGGCATGCGACACTACCAAGAGAATTTGAGAATTTAAAAAAATTTTGTTTTTATAGAATAGTGATTATGATGATGAGAACAACGTTACAGAAGACTTTTCTTATAATTGGCCATGGAGGTGTGGGAAGCAACATAATATAGTAAGGCTCAGTTCTCTGTCTGGAATCAAGGAGATAGTCTTTTATTTATTTATTATATATTATGTTATATCATATTATGTCATGATATTATATATATATATATATATATATGTATATATATATACATATATATATATATACATAGATCTCACACACACACATATATGTATAAAATTATATATTAAGCACCTTTAATTTACCAGGCACTGGACTAAGTGCTGAGGAAACAAAAAAACCTGATACAATCTCTTACATTAAGAAACTCACAATCTAATTGGGAGAAGACAATTATGTTCACACAAGACATACACAGGATAACTAGTTTCATAACCAGAGATTTACTAGCTGTGTGACTCCAGGCACGTCACCTCTCTCGGAAAGAACAGGGATTGAAAATGAGGTCAGGTTTCATGAACTCTTCGGTCTTTTTTTTTGTCCCTAAATCTATGATGCTAAGTATCTATATCTCTTTGTTAGAAATGAGGAAACAGGCTTGAGGAGGATAAAGGATTTGAATAGGATCACAAAGCTAGTGACTTTGAATCCTGGGTCACAATCTAGGTAAGTCAAATTCAACCTCCTCACTTGGAATTCCCCTTCCTTTTAAAGGGGGTCAAGAGAGGTAACCTAAGATACTTTATTATACGTGGTCTTCTAAGTTAGCATCAGGCTTGCAGGGATCCTTATGTATGTATGGTTTGGTGGCCCATGTTTCTATTTGAGCTGGACGCCACTGTCTAACAACAACATTTATGGAAAAGGAAACTAAGATCCAGGTAACTTTTCCAAGATCACATAGGTTGTAAAGAGAAAAGGTTAGGGATTAAATATAGGTCATGAGATCATAGACCCAGAAGTGAAAAAGCCCTTAGAGATCATCTAGTTCTACTTTCTTTTTATAAATGGGGAAACTGAGGTCCAGGGAAGTTAAGACATGTATTCCAAGTCACAAATGATGAGCTGAGATTTGAACTGCTGATCCTGATCCCTTTCTCCACTGATCTGCTAGCCCCTCTGATGCTAAATCTAGTACACACCTCCCCCCCTATAAATACACTCTATCTGAAGGAACATTGTTCTTTCATCTAATACTCATATCTATTTATATTATAGTTATATCTATATAATATACATATATGTGTATGTATACATACATGTATATACACATACTTATTTATACATATACTCTATCTGAAGGAACACTTTTCATTCAATCTATATCTATATTGTATAGATATATATCTATAACCAGTGTTTGTATATACACATATGCAAGTGTGCATATATACATGTGCATACATATATGTATGTACTTATTGGATTTTATGTGTGCACACATACACATACATACACATGAATATATGTGTGTGACACCTGTGTAACATCTATATGTACACACTGAATTTTATCTATAAACACTGGATTATACATATATGTGCAGACATAACATTCACTATATTGTATGCACATGTATAAGACACATTATATATGTGTGTGCTTCTACATTTATATTTATATGTGATATATGTAGTATATATTATATAGGCATATAATATATGTAACATATCATACACATCTATTTATTTATATCTATATCTATATCTATCTATCTACCTACCTCCCAAATTGCCTTTAAACACAATTTTCTGCATTAGATTCTGAGATGCCATGATCCTTCCCCTGTCAATGTGAAGGTTTGGTCAAGAAATGTCAATATTTCATAGACAATCACTTTCTGTGTGCCCTCCTTCCTCTGGCTCATAGCCAGAGAATGCGACACTAACTCTTGGTTGTGCTCTACTTCATAGACACATTGACTTCATTAGGAAAAGAGACATATCACCCAGAGAGAGTCCGAAATTTCCCACCCATCCTTCCAAGCTTCCTGCTTTGCATCCCATTTCAACCAATTGTCTCGCTCAAGGGAGCAATGGGGCCCAGCCCAGCAAATGAGGTGGTGACAGCCATAGCTCCCTGCTGGGAGGGATCTTTGAGGGGAGGGGGAGAGGCTGCTCAGGCATGACCAGGGGCTTCTTTGCAGTAACTTTCAGCCCTGTGGATAACTTTAGCACATATCTGCATTTTTTTTTAATCATCCTGACCCAAGAAAGGAGCCTCCTGTAAGGGGTGAGTGAGCAAAGATCCCTTTCCTTGCCTGGTGTATGGAAGGAGAAAATGCATTCATTTAGGCAGGTAGAGCCCTGTCCAGAATTAACCCAGTGCCCCTCATGGTTGAGCTCCCAAAGATTAATAGAGGCTGCATGATGGAAAAAGATATTAACTCTGAATAAGAGGACCCGTGTTCAGGTGTCTCTCCTGCTGCCTGCCTATGGGGTCTTGGTCAATCCACTTTCCTGCTTTGGTATTTGTTCACTTTCTGCCTCTCCTGAGAGAGGCTCCAGTGCCCTTCTAGCTCTGACTTCCCAAGTTTTAAGGTCCCTTTAAGCCGTGACATTTTATATTCTAAGGTCCTGCCCAGCTGTCATTCTGCACTTTATGGACCATTTCAACTCTGATGTTCTGTGGCTTGAGGGCCCTCCCAGCTCTGATATTCTAGCATTCTAAGTGGGGTTTTGGCTGACCAGGAAGAGATGCCTGGGTATGTTCATTTTTATAGGTCCTCAAGCAAAAGCATCCACTTCCAGGCTCCTCAAAGTAACCTTACACCAGAATTCTTTTGGCTGGCAGGGCTGACACTCAAAGCAAATCCCATGTCTCCAGTCCCAGTGTCTAATTTTTGAGCTGCAATAGATGCTTCTCTGGCAGGACATGTGCAAATGATCTCTGGAGCCATCTTGCCTTCACCAAGAGCAACTTAGGCTTAAAGTGAATATACGTTGGATGACCCAGTGGAGAGAGGGGGAGACTTGTAGGCCTGAATTCAAATCCTGCCTCAGATACTTACAAGCTCAGTGACCAGGGCAAATTATTATTATTATTATTATTATTATTATTATTATTATTATTATTTTTGCAAGATCAGGCTTAAATGACTTCACAAATCCAGCTGCCAAGTGAGAATTTGAACCCAAGCCTTAGGACTCCTAAATCCAGTGTTTCCCCCCCATTATAAGATGCTGCTTCCACCCATCTGTGAAAGGAAATGAGGGGCAGGCAGAAGCTTGCTAGGAAGCAGGCAGGTGAAATGCTTTGGATCCTTTCCTTCCCTTATAGGGTCTGATGATGCTCAAATAAAGTGTTGAAGTTTGATTAGTAATAAGAACATGGAAGCTTAACCTCTAACATTTAACTCTCTTCTCCAGATCGAATTACTGATCTCTATCTGGTGAGCCAGGCCCGGCAGTCAGCTCGGGAACACTACACCTTTCGAAAAGCTGTCAATCTTTGTCAGTGTCTCTGCACAATGGGTCTGAATAGCTATTTTTAAAGGACTGTGTCACCTTTATATAGAAATGGAGTTTGAACGCCATATTGATTTTTCTCCCAGGCACATATTTGGTCATGTTTCTTCTCCCATGTTGAAGTCCCCGCTCGGGCCATTTTGGGTGACACGTATCAGGGCGGCCATCGACAGGATGGACTGCATCCAGAAGAAGGTTACCAGATTGGGAAGGGGACTGGAAGCCATGAAATATAAGGAATAGTTGAATGAGCTGGATATGTTTAGCCAAGGGAAGAAAAGTACTTGGAGTGAGGGGAGGGGGAAGTCAGGGGCATGGCAGCTGTCTTCAGATATCTAAAGGGCTGTCATGTTGAAAGGGATAAGATGTATTTCTTTCTTCACTCTCTTCTTTGAATAATCATTAAGTAACTACTGTGTTCAGAGCACTGTGTTAGACAGCCAGAGACGCTTCTTGTTCTGCCTGGCCCAAGGTGTGTAACTGAGAATTGAGGGAAGGAGACAAAGGGTTCATTTCAGGGTAAATCAAAACCAAATAAAACATCCAGACAATTAGAGCTGCCCTAAATGGAAATGGGCTGCCATTGCGAATCAGTGAGTGCCCCCCTCACTGGAGATTTTGAAACCAAGACAGGATAGTCTGCGTTTGGGGATTCTTGTCCAGGTGTAGGTTGGATTAGATGACCTTTGAATGCTGATCAGCTCTGAGTTTCTGTGAACAGTCTGAAAATTTGTCATTCAGTCACTTCCATCTTGTCTGATTCTTCATGTCCCCATCTGGGGTTTTCTTCACAAAGATACTGGAAGGGTTTGCCATTTCCTTCTCTATCACATTTTACATGTGAGAAATAGGCCAGCAGGGATAAAGGACTTGCTCAGAGTCACACAGCTAGTAAGAGTCTGAGGCTGGATTTGAACTCATGAAAAGGCGTCTTTCTGACTCCATGTCCAGTACTCTATCCACTGAGCCACCCAGTTTCCCTAATCTGAAAATATCATGCTGCTATTGAGTATGATTAATCATTTTGGGGAAAGAGAATAGGTGCTGCTTTTCCACCCAAACCAAACTTTACCATAGAGTCCTTTTCACAAATTCCATTTGCCAATCAGAATGGATTTATGTGCCCTCCAACAAAAGTATCTGCGCAGCTTTCTGCAAAGACACTTCCCTTCTGAGTGTTTGTTCCACAATAGACATCACATTTGATTTTCTCCAGCAACTGGCATGACATTAACATGCCCAAATGTGTAATTGGGTGAAAATAGACTGACATCCAATTTAAGATATCTAGCTCTTGAAAGAAATTGGATATATAAAATTTGATCTTATGATCACTCACTTTGCTCATCTGTGAAATGGGGATACTGATGACTGGATATTATCAATTCCATAGGAGTGCTATAAGTATAATACAGGACAATATCTTTAAGAGACATTCATATAGCAATTCATTTCATTGAAGAAAAGAAAATGTTGCAAAGTCAAAGCACCTAGCATATTTCTATGTTGAAAAACACTATAAGAGTAGAAGCACTAAATTCAAGATCAGAGGTTTTAGTAGTCCAGGGGAAAGAGGACTAGATTGAAGCTTCACTAAATCCCTGACTACATAGTCATTATTATCACCATTCTACAGATGAGGCTCAGAGATGTTTAGTGACTTGCCCATGAGCCACATAGCATGAGTTGGTATTGGGGGTGATAGTGGAGCTAATAAAGTGGTTGAGGAGGACACTTATTACACTAGCTCAGTGTTTCTCTGCACGTGGCATTTTGAAGCAAGATTTCTGAAAGAAAGTACTCCAGAATGATAGTAATGTGTGAATAGAATCATTGGATTTTTTTTTTCTCTTAGGGGATATTTGATTAAACCTCTTCATGATCAGAGGAGGGAACTGGGACCCAGAGAGGATCTGAAAATCACAAGCAAATAAGCAAATCAAAAGGAATATCAACATTGGAAAGCAGTTACTTCAACTTTAAAATACATCATTTTTCCCATGGTGTTTAACAAAGACTTGGTGGTTTGACCTGGGTATTTCTTTTTCTTTTTTTAATCACAATGAGGTTCTAAGTCTATATAGATAATAGTCTTTTAAACATGGCACTTATCTCAGCAAAGAATCATTTTAGAGACAGATAATGGGTAAGGAAAAAGGGAGTTGGGTTTGGAAGCCAAAGATTGAGGTTTAAGAGAAAGCTCTGACACTATTTCTGGGATCTAGGACAAATGATCAATTCTTTGACAAATTTCACTTTGCTCATCCCCCAAAACCAAAGACTGTAACCTTTTCCTGTCCCTCTCATGGGGTTATTTATTTTTGAGGGAAAGTACTTTTTAAATTAGAAGCAGAATCAAGGGTAGGAGAAAGAGTTCAAGATTTGGCTTCAAGAGAGCTGGAACTGAATCCTAAAATATTATCTATGTGATCTTTGTCAAATTAATTCCTCCCCATGCTTTGATCTTCTAACTCTCTAAACTTAAAATCTGATAAGCCTTAAAGAACCATAAAACTGTTATCAGTTATGATTGGGGAACATTTTTGATGCCCAAGTTTCTCTAACAAAAAGTTATTATTTTTCTTACTGAGAAGAATAAGACTTTTTTGAGGGGATAGGGGAGAGAAGCATTTGGGGTCAAATGACTTGCTCAAGATCACATAGCTGCCAAATATCAAGCATCTGAGATCAGATTTTAATTCAGGGTCTTCTGACTTCAAGGCTGGTATTCTAATCACTGCCCCACCTAGCTACTCCCAAAGAAGGTATTTTTAAATGCATTTAAGATGCATCAACTAATTAAGAGACAGTATGACAGACTAATTGGAGAGCTGACAATGAAGCTAGGAAGACCTGGATTCAAATCCTGCCTTTAATGCATCTTGGCTATATGTCTCTGGACGAGTTTCCTTATCCTTATAGAGTGCTAGGAAACTCACAAAGACTAAGTTGCAGAGAGGATGACACTCTCCATTAGTAGAGAAGATTTCCTCACCTGTAATTTCCCTGTATCAGTGGAACCACTTACCCAGTCTCTATTCCCTATGGTATACTATTTTCCAGCCCCTACTCTGACTTCTGTAAACCACTCCAAAGAACAAACATTAGTGACCACTAGTTGGGAACAGTGGCGAATACATTCAAGATGGCCCCAAACATGGGTAAAATTACTGCTTGGCAAAAACTTGCTGACAATTGAGGTGCATCAAAGGCATTTTGACAGTGCTTGTGGCCAAGTAGACGCAGCCCAAGAACTCAATGACATTCCCTTCCTGCTAAAGGTTCCAAAGCTGTCATTCTTTTCTAATTATTCCCTGTGTATTCTTTCTTTCTTCTTTCCTCCCCCTTTTAACATTTCAAAGTATACAGATTTGATGTCATAGAGGTGCCCATCTCCTATGCTCAGAATGAAGGTTTTGCTCTCGTACTTCTGATTTGGACTGTTCTCTTCCCATCATTTCTCTCTGTCGGGCCTTCTCATCTTTGCTGAAAACCTACTTCTTTGAGGAAGTTCCCTTCCACTGACCACACTAATGATGTCCTGGTTATTGATCTGTTGTTACTTGGCTCACAGCAGTAGTCAGACTGCAGCCTCTTTGGGATGGGGCCCTTACTTTCTCTGCTCTGAACAGGGTGGCTGGTACCTGCAGGGAGAACTCTGGGAGTGGATCAAAACATCTGCAGACACACAGTCCTATTAAGCTTTCCCTCTGAATTCCACCCATTTTGGTTGCCAAGACAATATACCAGAAATGCCTTCTTTTTCCCCTCCTGAAGTGTCCCTGCTTAAAAGAACTTAGAGCTAAGCCACCATCTGGAAAACAATAAGAAACGTAGAAAATTTCACTGCCTACAGACCTCAGCTAAAGCACACAGTTGCTGGAGAGAAAGGGAAAGGAAGGAGAGGGGGGAGAGAGAAATAGAGAGACAGAGACAGAGACAGACAGACAGAAACAGAGAGACAGAGACAGAGAGAGACCAAGAGAAACAGAGAGAGAGGGAGAGAGAGAGAGAGAGAGAGAGAGAGAGAGAGAGAGAGAGAGAGAGAGAGAGAGAGAGAGAGAGGAAGAGAGAGAGGAAGAGAGAGAGAGAGAGAGAGACAAACACATACACACACATACACAGAGACAGAGACACAGAGAGACAGAGGGAGAGAGAGACAAAGAGAGGAGAGAGGAGAGAGAGAGAGAGAGAGAGAGAGAGAGAGAGAGAGAGAGAGAGAGAGAGAGAGAGAGAGAGAGAGAGAGAGAGAGAGAGAGACAGGGACACAGAGAGACAGATTTCATGGGTGGCAAAAAGTGAGTAGGTTTTAGAATTGGAAGATTCAGGCTTGAGACACACTTATAATTAGTATGATGGTCAACTTCTTGAGCTTCCATTGTTCATCTGTTAAATGAAGGTAATAACATTTCTGTTGGATTAGATGTTGTCTAAAGTTTCTTCCAGTTTGAACTCCTCTGACCTACCTCTGGGAATGTTGTTAGTAAAGAGCATTGATAATTGCAAAAATTCCAAAAAATCTCCCCACCAAAAATCTGTAGAAATTATTGTAGCTATTCTTTAAGTCTACAAAATCTTTTTAAGCATCTCTATTTGTAAAGTCATAATGATAGGTGCTGAAGATTTGAAAGTGACATGGCCTCTCCCCTCAAGTTTATAGTCCAGTGGCAGAATATGACAGTTGTGCAGATAAAATAGAATACAATGTCAAAGATGAAATTCTGATAAAAGGATCTTTAAAAAATGAGGAGAAAGTGATTACTTGAAATGGGGAGAATCAAGAAAAGGTTCCTGAAGGAGGTGTAACCTAAACTGATCCTTGAAGAAACAGAGGAATTTCACTAGATGGAGATCGGGGGAAGGATGGTATAGACGTGGGAAATGTCCTATGGGGATATACAGAGATGTGAGAGGATACCACAAGATAAAGAAATGATTAGTTGTCCATTTTTGCTGGAATTTTGGGTGAAGAGAAAGAAAATCCTGGAAAAAGTGTATAGGAGCCATATTGTGAAGGGACAGGCTGGAGAGTTTATGTTTTATCCTCTAGACTTCTAGACCAGAAGTCTCCAAGATTTTTTGATCACCTACTCCTATAAGTATATATCTCTAATTCACACATTTATTTTTTATAACTTTTTATTGACAGAATATATGCATGGGTAATTTTTTACAACATTGTCCCTTGCATTCACTTCTGTTTCAGCTTTTTCCTTCCCTCCCTTCACCCCCTCCCCTAGATGGCAGGCAGTCTCATACATGTTAAATATGTTATAGTATTTCCTAGATACAATATATACACACATATTTATTTATAATTATTTACAAATAGTGTTATACTAATATACCATATGTTAGAAATCATATTCAAAACAGAAAAATATGAAAAAAGGAAATATAAAGTATTTAAAATTTTATTTTATTTACAAAACCCTTTTTGCTTTTGAAATAATTATGCTCTATTATTTTTGAAAATATTTCTTTAATACTTTATAGTTTAACAACTTGGAGATCTGATTTAAAGTTATCTATTTCAAAATGTGTTTGTTTTTGTGGTGGAAGAAGAGATCTCACAGAACTAATATTCATTAAACACTTTCCATGTGCTAGGTACTGTGCTAAGTGCTGGATAATAATAGGTGACATTCATTAAGCACCTACTATGTGCCAGGCACTATGCTAAGTGCTGGATAATAATAGTTAACATTTATGAAGTACTTGTTATGTGCTGGGCAGTATGCTAAACACTTTACACATATTATCTCATTTAGATCTTCATAATAATCCTGTGATAGGGATACTACTATTATCCCCGTTTTACATATAAGGAAACAAGGCAAAGATATACTCATTTTTAGGGTTACATAGCTAGGAAGTATCTGAGATCCACATCATTCTGAATTGTGCTAAATAAGATTATAGGGTAATAAGAACCACTTTCTCCCAGGCAAATGTAGCAAAGACATGTGAAGGGAGACCTGTTCCCTTCATCCCCACACCTCCGGAAATCCTGTGAGTTCATACCAGTTTCCTCAGGGACTAAAAAAGATGATGTGATAGAGTGAGCCTGTTCATGTCAGACACCCTCCCTAATGTCTTCTTTCATTTATGTAGAACATTGCAGTGAGGCAGCTTGGGACAATAGATTAAAATGTTAGATTTTAAGTCAAGAAACCTGAATTTGAATTATGCCTCTAAAACCTATGAGCTGTGTGTGTGTGCTCCTGTACAAGTCACCTAATCTCTCTAAAATTCACCTTCCTCATGAATGAGATAGAGTGTTTAGATTTCCATGGTCCCTTCCAAAGCTAAGATTCTGAAATTTCCTTTTCTTGTGATTCCATAGGAAAGAGAGTTAAACAAGGAACAGCTACCTCAAAGGGAAGGGAGTCCCTCTCATGCACTGGCAGAACCCCAGACATTGGGAACGCCAGGCCAACCAAGCCTTCTTCATGCCCATCTTCTCCTTAGCTTATTGCAACTTTTTCTTGACCTGCCCATGCTAAGATACACTGCTGCAGTAGACACATCCAGGATCGACCTAGCATCCCAGCTTTCACATCAAATCTGGCAGTTCCTACCAGCTGCTTCTCATACAGAAATGTGCAGAGGATACATGTGATGATATTTGAGAAGTTGGCACGAGTGCCAAAAGGTGTTAGATAAGATCTTAGATTCTCAGAACTGGAAGGGAACTAACCTAATGCCTGCCTGAAGCAAGAAGCTCTTCTCAACAGAGTAATCCTGGGATTTGGAATTAGAAAGGATCATAGAAATCTGTTCCATATTCTAATTTTACAGATGAGGAAACTAAGATTCTGAAAGTAACTTGTCCAATATTGTGTAAGTTGTAAGTAGCAGAGCCATATTGAACTCCAGGCTTCTGGTGGCTTCTTTTGTCTCCTCCCCCCAGCCCCACCCCACTATAATAGGCATTGGTCTGTGATTTCATGCCATAAGATCATAGACTCATATCTTTGACAAATGGTCTCTGCGTGAACGTTTCAAATGATGGTGAGATAATTACCTAAAAAGACAGCTTTTCCATTTTTGGACAGCTTTAATTGTTAGGAAGTTTTCCCTCATATTTAGCTAATATCTGCTCTCTCTCTCTCTCTCTCTCTCTCTCTCTCTCACACACACACACACACACACACACACACACACACACACACACACACGAGTTCCCAATTCTGCTTTTTGAAACAAAGCAGAATAGTATACCTTCTAATAATCTTATTAACAGGAAAACAAAAGCCAATTTCTTATGTAGGATCCTGGCCAAACCATTAGTATTTCTATGTAACATGGCAGGAAATATAGACTGACAGAAGCAGTTTCACCTTGTTGTGATTTAACATGTTTCATGTTCCATTATTATCTTTTCTCTGAGGTCTGGAGACCATCAGAGTAAGTGGAACATTGTTAATTCTATTCCTGAACTTCATGTTTTCTAAGCATAATCCAATTCAATTTAATTCAAATTTTAAAGTACCTAATATGTGCAAAATACTATTCTGGATTCTGTGTTACATAAGATAAAACTATACAGTCCTTGTCTTCAAAGAACTTATATACTTCTGGACAGAAGCAACATCCACACAGAGAAATAAATATAAAATCATGAAAAAATGAATAAAAAGTAATATGAGTGGGGTAGGGCACCTTTTAAGACCTGGAAGGGATGAAGGGGGTAAGATGGGGGATTATAGGAGATGATTTCTGAGCTGAACCTGGAAGGGAAGCAGCTATACATGAGGAAAAGGTTAGATGCAAGATAAAAGATGAAATGGTGAATTGGAGAAGCTGCCAATAAATAAAAGAGTTAATTTCTAACTGGTTTGTACAGTAGAAAAAGCAATTAATATGGGCTCAGTTTACCTGAATTCAGGAGTATGCTGGAAGCAACTCTGGCTTCCAAGAGTTGATTGTTAAATTTTCAGTGTGAGTATTTATTTATACTACAGAAATCAGCAAATGCTATAAATTGGGGCTTGATTTATTATTTTGTTGATTGTTGAGACTTAAGAAAGTGATGTTTAATATTGTTTAACAATTCAGATTAAGCTTAATATGTGTCCCTCTCATTCTACCAATAGGAACTATTTGTGTCTATCTGTGATAGAACCTTGTGAACTCATATTGGTCTGATCAGCCATAGTTGGACACACAGTACTTTGATTCCAACATAGTGTTATCATTTTGGTCCTTTCTGAAGATGACAGAAAACAACCTACCCATGTGCAGAGGATAGGTTATTAAACATTTGCTAGCACACCCCTGTCTGGGTTTGAATCCTCCCTCAGCTCTTTTTTACTAGCTGCATGATCTTGAATAAGTCATTTAATTTCTCTTGGGTTCCTCTTCTACAAAACAAGATATTTCAACTAGAAACTAAGGTCCTTCCTGATTTTAAATCCTATAAAATCTACCAAAGACCTCATTGGTTTAATATTTCATATTTCCTCACTTGTAACATTTTCTTTTCTTTGTCCCTAGAAGAATGCTACAGTAGCTTCCCCCCCCCCCCATATTGGGAAAGTCAGAGTTTGAAAAAACAGAGAAGAAAAGAGCACAGCAGAGTATTTGTGAGAAAATTCTGCAAAGATTTCGAGGACTAAAAAAAGTCTATTGTCATCCCTTTGTTGAGGTGCACTTTCACAGAATCACAGAATTTCATAGCTAGAAGGTGCCTCAGAGGACCTGTAATCCAATCTTCCACATGGGAAGTGGGAATTCTTTTTGTCCCATCTCAGCCAAGAGTTATCAGCTTGACCACCTCTGGTGACAGGGAACTCATTACTTTTTCAGGTAAACCTACTGCCCTTTAAAATGATTTTGGCTGATAGATGATTCCTTCTCCTTAAATTGAGTCAAAATCCCTTTCCTTCTATTAATCATTTCAATTCAAACAACATTTGTGAAGATTCTACTATGTGCAAAGAAAGCACACAGCTAGATCTTAGAGATAGAAAGATGAAAAATGGACAGTAGTCTCGACCGTAAAGGTGTTTGAATTCCAGTCGGTGAATTAGACAAACACAGAAGAAGCTAGATGATAATTGCATGGGCAAAGTCCAAACAGTCACACAGGAGATATTGGAGGAAGAAGAAATCATTTGCAGCTGGAGGGAAAGCTGGGAAATCTTTATGAAGCCTTCAAGATGGATGTTGAAAAAAGCAAAAGGTTTCAGTTATTGGTAATGAGAAATGGAAAAGTTTCAGCATGGAGAACAGCCTGAACAAAGGTGGGAGAGGTCAGGATGAAAGCAGGGAATAAGGAGACAATCATCTCTCTCTTCTATAAAGTAGGGTGTTTGGACTAGATTATCTCTAGGGTTCTTCTCAACTCTCATTCCTGTATTTAGGTTTACTATTTCATTAATTATGCCAGGTGGCATAGTGGATAGAACACTCTAGGCACTGCGACTAGAATCAGGAAGACCTGACCTGAATTCAAATCCATGCTCAGGTACTTAATGTTTGACTCTGGCAAGTCATTTGAGCTCTGTTCACCTCAGTTTCCCCAACAGTAAAATGGGGATCATAATGACACAACTCCCAGAGTTGTAGTGAAAATTCATTGAGATAATATTTGTAAAATGCTTAACACAGTGCTTGGCACACAGTAGGTGTTTAATAAATGTTATCTTCTTCCTTTCTCATGTATCCCTACTTCTAACATCTTTTCTCTGTCCTCAGAAACATATTGTCCCTAGAAAAGTGTGCATCTAGCATTCCAAAAGGTGAAATGTCTAGGGAAGAAAGAGGAGGACTGTGGGTAGCAGATTTGTGTGCCTAGGACAAAGGAAGCTCACCTGTAATGCAACCTCCGGGTAGAAGGCAGCATGCTCCAGGACAATGGACATGCGAGGAAGTTCCAGTCAGCCCATCCTACTTATGATTTTCAGAAAGGATGTTGCTTTTGACATCAGAATACTTGAATTTGACTCTTGTCTCAACATTTACTAGTAATGTTATCTTGATATAAACCACGGTCAGTTAATTCAGATTCAGGGTTCTTCCTCTGGGAATCAGGACTTACAAATTCTTCTTCCTCCTTCTTCTAAATCTTCTCTTCCTCCTCCTCCTCCTCTTCTTCTCTATCTCCTCCTTTTCTTTCTCTTCCTCTTCTTCTTCCTCCTCCTCCCTCTTCTTGCTTTTAATGCTAATGCTAATACTAATAGCACACAGGTTTCATTATTTTTTTCTTCTTAATCCTCCTTTGCCTTTTCATATTGGGTGAGTTTTGGACACAGGAAATCTTCTTCAAAGTTTTGTTGCTTTAAATAAAAAAAAATTAAGTCAAGTCTTCAGTTCTCCACTTGTCCAGTGTATGGACAAATGTATGTTATATTTTGTCTACACTAGCTAGAAGGAGAGTTAAAGCAATTGAGATCATTCAGATTCCAACAGCTCTGAATGAAGACAAGGGTTTCCATTTCCCCCCTGTGATCACACTTGGCTGACCACATTTATCAGATTCACCAGGGACCTGTTCATCTCTTCACTTGGCAGTCACAGCTACCTGATGAAATGTTCTTGAAATGGCAAGTTTAAGTTTCTTAAAAGCGAGAGTCACCTCGATGATCCACAGTCCTCTTGATGGAGAACTGTCATCACCTTCTTCCTGATAACAGTTCCCCCCCTGCCTGGTGACAGGCTGATGGCTCCAGAGTATACCCTGGTTGGTTGAGTCCTTGCCCACAATCCCCTCAGCAATCAACTCACTAAGATACACCATCCAACAAGGAGGGATAGCCATGGAAGCTGATTGTGTGAGGATAGTCAAGGTATCAGAGAGACAGACCAAACAAGTACAAGTGTAATGCTGGAGTCATTGGATGAGAGTCAAAAGATCATACTCACACACTTACAAGTGATTTTCCCTCTTAGTCAGCTTCCTCCTTTGTAAAACAGGGATATTAAATAGATGTGACACCTACAACCCCCATCTTGAGGAAAAAGGATATTGCAGGATCTCCAGTATGTCTTTTCTGAAACTTAGGATTGTAACTTTAGATTTCAGAGGCTATTGAGTCCAATAACTTTTTATATGAAAAAAATGATTCCTAGCTAGATTAATCGTATTTTTAAGGTCACACAAGTTACAAATAACTCATGTAAAATTTGAACTCAGGCTTCTGACTCCATGTCAGAATGTCTTTTCACCATATCAATTATTATTACTACTACTATTATTTTTATTAACATCTTACCCAAGGAATATAAAAACTCTTTGAGAATATGGATTCTTTTAATTTTTAAATTAGTATCCTAAGACTTATCCAAGTACATGGTATATGAGAGGCACTTAATAAATATTTCTTAACTGACTGATCTAATGATTTCCACTGACTTTCACTAGGAACTGAGCTTGACTTATTCAAGTTCCTCATGCCCCAATATATCCGCATCTCAGCATCTACTCCATCTTACCCTTTTCACTAGAGAGCTTCCTAAAGACTAGACAGAAAAAGGTTCTCTCCTTGCTATAATAATAATAAACATTCACATATACATAACACTTTAGTGTTTGCCAAGTTCTTTAAAAGAAAACCCCAGAAAGTTAGATCTAAGTGAAAAAAATGACAACAAAAGCACTGTTATCTCCATTTTTAAGATGGGAAGACTGAGGCTAGGGGAAATAAAGTGATTTTGCCTTGGTCTTTAAAGCTATTTGAGATAAGATTTGAACTTAGCATTCTTTGTTATCTTACACAGACTTGGGGTAGATAAATAGAGTTTTTCAATTAGATCCTGCCTTGATATTCATCAAATTTGGGATTAAAAGCTTCCATAAGGGAATGAACTATATGTTAGAGGATGTTGTTTCCAACATCGAAGCATTTTATTTAATAAGAGATACACTTAATCCTAATCCAAAAGCCTGTGTGAAGTCTATAGCCATAATATCCTCCTCTTTTATGTGGTCATTTCATTTCATGGTTAATTATCAAAGAAAAAAATACAGTCCCAGAAAGAGAAGTCTGTGGGCTTTGTTGTTCTAAAAGACCCAGAACTCTGTCATCATGGCATTGACTGCCAAGAAAGACCAGCTAGACTAGTAAATTTGTATTTCAGTGAAGCTCAGCATAATGGTGAATGTTGTACCATAAGTCATTCCATTAAGTAAGACAGAGAGGTACTTGAGAATGGTATATTGTCTTTATTCCTCCCGGAAGGGGAAATGTTACTTTCCAAATGCTTTAGAGCTTGTAAATACATCGAAATAATTTTGACAAAAACCCTGGCAGTTTACTGGACCAGACTTCTGAGATTATACTCAAGCATACAGGATAGGGCCAGAAGCTGAAATTGAGAAGGTCAACTCAAACTGTCCCTTGGATGGCTGTTCTTCTCTTCCTGGAGCCCCAATGTATATCTTGGCAACCAGCACAATGTTTAACTGGAGTAGAAACCTATGGCCTACTGCTCAGCAGAAAATGAATAATACCTTGCACGGGAACTAGTGGTTCATGCAGACCCTTATGAAAAATAAATTATGATTTCCCCAACAACTAGCCTGTTTCAGATTATTGATCTGCCTCATAGAAGGAGTGCTGGACTTAAAACTAGGAGTTCAGTACTCGATAGCTGTCAGTAAACATTTCTGAGTCTCAGGTTTCTCATCTGTAAAATAAGGCAAGTAAGACTTGTTCTATCTACCTTATGGGTGGTTTTTGAGGAAAAAAAGGTTGAAGGGGAATGATGGCCAGCTAACTTTTAGAAGATGGTGTCAAACTCCAATAGATCCCTGCTGGCCATACATTGACTTAGAAAAACATGAATTAAAATCATATACGTTATATTTTAATTTGATTCTGTTTGACAGTTTTGTAGGTGCTGGTAGGGGAAGGGGAAGTTTGACACCTCTAGTAGAAGAGGGAGTATTAGATTTAGAGGAAGACCTAAGTTCAAATTCTGTTTTAGTCACTTATGCACAGTATTCCCAGGCCAAGTCACCGTATCTATTTTCTCATCTGTAAAATGGGGATAATAATAACACCTACTTCACAGGATTATGGTGAGGAGAAATGAAATAGTGCATTGAAAGGTGACGTGGTGTAAATTCAAGCTGCTTTCCAGAAGATAATTTTATGTGTACCTTTATGGCTGCAAAGTTATGGGCCGTTAGGGTCAGATAACTTGAGTCACTTTGCCTCTTTGTATTGAGCCCTACATATCAAATATGGTTACATTCAAGAATGTGACCAAAAGAGAAATGTCCCCTGTTATATCTCGCTTTTGATTTTTAGAAAATATAAATAAAATAAAAAGGTTAATTAAATTTTAAATTAAGTTTGATCACCATTAGTTTGAATCTCTCTCTGTATCTCTGTCTTTATTTCTATCTCTGTCTCTTTCTCTTCCTCTCTCTTGTTCATGAGAAGTAGTATCGAAGGGGTACCCGGAAAATCTTGCATAAACTGATGCAAAATGAAATGAACAGAACCAGGAGAACACTGTATACAGTAACAAATATTTTTCAATGAAGAACTTTGAATAACAGCTATTCTCAGAAATAACTCAAGAAAATCCCAAAGGACAAATGATGAACTATACTTTCTACCTCTAGAGAAAACGCTGATATTTTTAAAATATAAATTGAAACATGCTATTTTTCATTTTCTTTCATTCTTTTTTTTATTCAAGTCTTCTTGTATAAAATGGCTAATATTGGAGTGTTTTACATGATTGTACATGTATAAACTATATCTGTTTGTTTACTATCTCAGGGATAATGGAGAGGAGGGAGGAATAGAATTTGGAGCTCTAAACTTTTAAAAAATGTTAAAAATGTGTTTTAACATATAATTTGTGAAATACTATTATATATAAACATACATACATACATATATATATAAATTATATGTGTAAAAATAAATGGGAGGAACTTCAATGTTATTGAGTTCAACACACTACAATCTAGCTCCAATAGCCTTCTTAGTGATCCTCAAGCACAGCCCTTCATGTCCCTTCTCCATGATTCCTTACCTCCATCTAGTTTACTTGGTTTCCTTTAAGATTCAGCACAAATCCCACCATCTTTAAGAGTTGCTTCCCAGTCACTAATCCACTTCTCTTCCTTCCCTGACTCCCAATTCCAATGGCTTCCCTTTCCATTTACTCTGGAGTACATTTTCCTTGTATGGAGTATGTATGGCTTTTTTTTTTTTTTTTAACATGTCCTCCCCTCCATTAGAAAGTGAGCTTCTGGAGGGCAGGGTCTGTTTTTGTTTTTCTTTGTATCTCCAGCATTTGGAATACTGCCAAGTTTAAAATGTGTTTGCAGACTGACTGATTCCCTCTTAATAGAAGAGGAAATTCAATACACCACTTAGTGCATCACTGTGATCACCAGTCCTTTAGTCAAAATCCTTCATTGGCTCTTCATCACCTTATAAAATTCAAACATCAACTATGTGACTCCAAACTAATCATCTAGTCACCTAAATTTTTTTCAGGCAAATTGGAGTATTCTTCATCCCGTTTTTATGTGGGTACTTCATATTTAGAGCTGAAAGATACCTTAGAGAGCTAGTCCAACCTCCCAAGTTTAAAGCAGGGGAAACTGAGAAACAAGTAGGAAAAGACCTGGCAACTCCCAGAGAGCTGGAATTTGGACCCCCATCCACTGACTCCAAATCTGATAGTCCTTTTACTGTAACATGATGTTGGGGTTGTATTATTTAGAGAGCTTCAACTTTGAACAGGCACAACCAACTCCTTGTCCCATCCCCTTCCCCAGGACCAGGATTCTCTCTATTAATACATTTAGAAAAGACATCTATACTCAAGGTCATGGGATCCTATGGCGCATATACAGCCAATCTGAAGATGAGTAACTATTTTCAGGAGCACATCTTGCTATCCAAAACAGTGCTACTTAACAAGATGCTTGGACAAGTGTGAAGGATAAAATGCTGTATTCCGGTCCACTACTGCCAATGTGTCTTTCACCTTGTTTATGATGGCCGGGTCATCTTCCCTTAAACCTCTTCCCAAAATTAACTCATAATCCTCTAACAACATATTTATTGCTTTTTTTCTCCTTTCTTTTTAGTCTAAGTTGATATCTGCTCTCATTTGCCCTCTCCTAATTACCTTCTCTTACCTCTACTCTTCATTCTTACTTGGACTCCTAGCCATCAACTTCACCTTAATTTTCTCACCTCACATGTAACATTTAATCAAACTTGGACCTTCATCCTCTCTTTGTTTTGAACTTAGACACTGCTGTAAGTTGTGCTAATGTAAGTCAGTTCAAATCATTTGGCAATGATTCTTCTGAAAAACCAACCCTGAACTCTTAAATAAAGTATGTTTATTTTCAAAGTTTCCTCCTTGAGAGAAATAATTATTTCTCTCTTATATTAATAACCAATTACTATTGGGAAGAGCCAGTATTATTTTCTTATCTCTCATCTAAGTCAGATGAGAGTTTGGACATTGACTTGTTGGGCAATAGAAGTCTCAATTTAGGGCTACAAGGGGGTAGTTCTCAGAGGGGAACCAGTGTTTCCTATTTCTATTCTTCCTATTTCTTCATTATCTATTAAGTCAAATTAGTCCCTGAAGAATAGGGCTAATCATGAGACTCAATATAACATTCTTCTCAATCTTGTTCAGAACCTACCCAACTGGAGAAGCCCATGGTGTTCTAACTCAGGCTTGCATATGTGGGGTATATAGGTTCTTTGTCTAGATTGCCCTGAGGTAGGAGGTGGTTTGGTAGTGAGAGTAACAATCAAAGTCATATCCCCCAACCCTTCATTAGAATAGGTCTACCCCTCATCATAATACGCATTCTGTTAAACAGAGTGGATTGCCATCTGTTTTCAAAAACCCAATTTTCTAAGGTAATATAGACCACCATGATCCACCTTTGGTTTACAAAAGAACAGCCAAAACGATCATCCTTTTATTAATTTTCGTTAGTCAAAATGAACAAAATGAACAAAATGATTAATTATCTAGAAATTATGTCTCTTGAACTTTTTATATATCACATCCTGATAGAGAAGCACTCCTCTGTTTCTGTCCCTTGTCAGTGCCTCCCTTTGCACTTAGAAGCTATAGAATCACCAACATTCTGGTGGCTGTCTTTCAAATAGAGTATCAACTTCTGACATTGCCTTTCAAAGCCTTCTACAATCTGATGCTGACTTTCATCTAGTACATCTCTTATTATTTACTTCTTTGCATGTACTCTATGTTCCAGCAGAATATTCTGCTTCCCTGTTCTCCGTCCTGCCCTTTCCTGTTGAGTATTTTTAGGATTTTAGAATCTATGATTAAAATGGACCTTTCAGTTCATCTAATCCAAAGTCCCAATTTTTTAAAAAAAGGAAACTGAGACTAAGAGAAGAGAAGTAACTTAAAAGATCATAGAGCTCTCAAGTAGCAGACCTAGGATTTCATCCTAGGCTTTTGGACTCGGAGTCATTCATTCACTTAAGCACCTACTATGTTTAGATAATTGCTTTTTTCTAAGAGGTACTCAGTGCTGAGATAAAACACCAATTCTACTACATGGAGTTCACAGACATGTAAGGAGATATTATAACTCTGCAAATATTTATTTTCTACTTACTATGGTAGGTCCTAGGGAAGTGTACCAATTATAAGTAAGAAATGGTCCCTGTCCTTTTGGAGTTCACAGTCTAGTAGGGAAACAAAGTGGAGATACAGATGTCTAGAAGCATTAAGGAATGGAAATAGTTTTTGATTTGGAGTCTTACAGATTCTAATTCTTCTATTTCCCACCTATCTGGGTGGTGCAATAGATAGAACTTTGAGCTTTTAGTTTGAAAGTCTTGAGTTCAAATCCAGGCTCAGATTCTTTCTAACTTAGGTTTCCCTAGGAAAGTTACTTCATCTCCATGTCATTTTCTTCAATTGTAAATTGGGAATTATTATAGCACTTAGAGCCTAGAATTGTTGTGAATATTTTCCAAGTTCTTAGCACAATGCTCAACACATAGTAGGTACTTAAGAAATTCTTCTGCTTTTCCTCCATCAGCCTGTGTTATCTCGGTCAAGTCCTTTCTCCTTGTTCCTAAGTTTCCTCTGCTTTACAATATGGAAGTTGGACTAGATCTTTAAGATACCTTTCAGCTCTAATTCCAAATTCACAGTAGGAAAGAGTAGGATAAGAAAGGGGGATGGAGAAAAATCCAATTTGTTTGAAATATAGATAACACTAGGGGAGGAAAGGAAAAAAGAGAAGACTGAGTCTGGAGCCACTTGGTAGAGAATCTCAAATCTCAATGTTCAAAATTTATAAGGAGATGCAGAACAAATGAAGGATTTTGAGTAAAAGAGTGATGATCACCGTGGTGTTTTAAGGGACTTAGTGGACCAGGATGGATTAGGGAAGGGAGACATTGAAGGGAGTCCTTTGAGAAAACATATCAGTAGGTCAGGAAAAAAGTAATAAAAATCCAGGCTAGAAGGATGGACTTGTAAATGAAGAGGAAGAGAAATGTAGAATATGTTGTAAAAGTAATTATTAACAGGACTTGTCAACTACTTGTTTATACAAGAGTCAAAAATAGCTCTAAGATAGTGAACCTTGGGAAGATAGTGGCGTCATCAAAAGACACAGAGAAATTAGGGCAAAGAAAAGGTTTTGAAAAGGGAAGGATGATGAGAGCAGATAAATCTGGACAGACACTGTTAAAGTATATGCAGTCAATGGATTCCCTTTAGAGGCCAAGAAAGATAAATGATATCTCTTAGATAAATATAAAAGATTGGCTTCTTCCAAACAACCAGCCAAGTTTATGACTTAGGTATTTGATTTCAACCCTTTTGAACTCCAATCTAGTACTAGATAAACATCAGAAGAAAGAGCTCAACCAGGGCAGGCTTAGGATTTTACAATATGGTTCCCCTTTCTACCTTTCTAGTCCTTACATGCTCTTACTTTGCCTTTTTATTTCCAGCACTTCGCCTGGAAAATTTAAATGCTTCATAAATATTGGTGGATTCATTGACTGCTTTGTACTATTCTCTTTTCCTAATTCAAGTCCCAGTCACACTGGGCTCTTTGCTATTTGCCACACATGATACTCCATCTCTCCCTTCTGTACCTTTACGTAAGTGATCTGCCATATTTGGAATGCACTCCCTCCTTCACCTCTGTCTTGTAAAATTCCTAGTCTCCTTTAGATCACAGCTCACTGCCAACTATCACATGAAACCTTTCCCAGTTTCCCTAGTTACTTATTATCCTTCCCTTCTCAGGAAATTTATTTGCCTTACTCCACAGACTTTGCATTTACTTATTTCAGATCATATTATATCCAACCAACAGAATAAAAGCTCCTTGAAGACAGAAGATGTTTCGTTTTTTCATCATATCCCCAGTTCTTGGAACATAGGAGGGGCCTGAGAAATATTTGTTGATTTGATTTGAACCGAACAGCACAAGGATCGAAGGGCGTTTGCTTAGAGTAAACAAGTTTATGAACTGAAGGAGCAAACACATAACTGGCAAGGAAGATTTTTTAATAATAGATGTTAAAAAATGACTCCAAATAAGAAAAATATATCCACTGAATGGGGACTCAGAGCGTAATATCTATCATTACCCGTTATATATGTCTGCTCTGAGACGCTCTACAAAAGGCCAACTTTTCTTAAAAGCATGTTAAAATATTAATAGAGATCTGAAACAGGTTTCTTGCAAGTGCTGCCAGTCTTCTCAAAGATTACATCACACTGGAAATAATGAGGAGAGAAGCTGTAATGTCTTTGAAGTGGTGACCCGAGGAGGTAGCTCAGAACCAACCACATCAAGCCATGTGATTTGATGTGCGAGTTGGCAACAACACCAGAGGGAATCAGAGTCGGGAGAAATCTACTGCGCAATATATGAGCGCTCAACCAGATGCTTTTGAATGACGAATGCCTATGAATGATGTACTCCTCTCCACCCCAAGTCTCCACAAAATAAGAAAAGTGAACCATCACGATAGTCATGGGTGCACTGAGATTAGCACTAGGAGAGACTTCAGAGACCTTTGAATTCAATTCCTCTTTTTATGAGCTTATAGAGAGAGAGGGGGACCTGGCCAGTGTTACATAGTAAGTTGAAGAGGTCACTTTGAGCTTATTTAATGTGAGGAATGGAAAGGATTTTCGAGACCAGATAGTCACCAAATGAGAGGGGATAGCTAGACAGCGCTAGAGGTTCTTCCTGTGATCCTAGAATTCTTATATTTTAAAAAGAAGGAGCCACGGGGAGGGAAAGAGACTGGAAGTTCAGAGCTTCACAATCAGTTGAAGGGGGACTAGCACTGAATTCTTTTTGAATGACATGGACCACTGGTTTTTTCCTACTCCATCACTAAGCTCACTTGGGATAATTGAAACAATCTTAGCCACTGAATGTGGTTTGTATTCAATTAGTTGAAATCCCTCTTATGTTTAATGGATGAAGAAACTGAGGTCCAGAGAGATGAAATGATTTGCCTAAAGTAATATAATCAAGCAATCAATAAATATGTCTTAAGTGCCTATTACACCAAAACAGTTCTTGCCCTTAAGGAGTTTATATTCTAAGGGAGTATGTAAAAGCACATAAAAACATATTCTGTAAATACAGATTCATTTTGGGAGTAGAGGGAAAGACACTGGAGGTTAGGAGAGGGATCAGGAAAATCTTAATGCAGAAGGTGATACTTGAGTTGAGAAGTTGAGAAGGAAATAAGTGGTGCTCAAAGGCAACTTTGAGAAGAGAGTACATTTCAGGTATGGAAGACAATTAGATGGAGTGTCACTGGTGAAGAACAAAGACTAAACGAGAAAGGTAGATTGGGGCCAATGTTTCACCACCAAGCAAAGATACTTATGTTTAATGTTTAATATTAATGTTTATAGGGAACTATTTGAGTTTATTGAGTACCGGAGGGATGGGGTCAAACTTGGATTTTAGGAAAAATCATTTTAGTAATTGTATGGAGAATGAATTTGAGATGAGTCAGACTCAAGGTAGGTAAACTAAGTAGGAGATTATTGCAGTAGTCTGGGTCAGAGTTGAGGAAGATCATCTTACACTGTGATATTAGCCTCATGAACAGTGAGAATAGGATAGGAGTAATGTAGAAATGACAAATGAGTCAATTATTTGAATATATAGAGTGACAGTTACCTCATCTGTAAAAGGAAGAGATTTGACTAGATGATCCTTAAGGGATTTTCAAGCTTCCAAATACTATGATCCAGAGGCAATGGAAGTTTTAATGAATTGAGCAGAATTGAAATATAAACATAGTTTTATAATTTGATGATTAATTTCAAAGACTTTCAACAAGTCATTTTCCTTCTCTGTGGTTCTTTCTTCCACCTTGCTAACATATAGGAATCAAAATTTCAATTCCTAGTGTTCCTACTTAAAAAAAAATCTCTGTCACTTCTAACTTGGCACAATTCAATTCAATAAGCATTTATTAAGCATTCACTATATTCCAGGCACTGTGCTAAGTTTTAGGGATACAAAAAGAGATGAAAGACAGTTCCTGCCCTCAAGAAGCTCATCATCTAATGGATTAATCACATATTCATTCAATCTTTATGTATTGGGTGACTTCCAATCACATAAGTCCCTATGCTCAGGCACTGGAAGTAGGGGTGGGAGAATAAGAGAATTATAAACAATAACCCCTGCCTTCAAGGATCATAGATTCAGAAGAGACCTGGAAGGTCATCTGCTTCATCACTTTTTTTGCAGATAAGGAAACTGAGGCCTAGAAAAGTTAAATTACTTTCCCAAAATCATAGTTAGAAAATAGCAAAACTAGATATCAAACCCAGCACTTTGAACTCCAAATTCAAAACTTTTATACCCAAAAAATCTTTTACAGTCTTCTGTTCCCCTCCCACCCCCCAAAAATAGATTCCCTGGAAAATCACTCATCTTATCATCCACAAAGCAGTCTTCTAGTACAGATGAGATTTCCATTTTAATTCTAAAATTAATGACAAATTTAGATTTTTCATTTAAATTATAAGCTCCTTGAGGTTAAAGGCTGCATCTTATTTGTAATCTCTATTTCAAGCATAAAAACTTGAAGTAGGAGGAGAAGTAGTGATAGGGGAATTGTAGTACTTTTGTTTGAATCTTTTCTCTGGTACTTAACTTCTTCTGTGATCTTGTTACTTCCTTCCTCTCTATGGCCTCTATTTTTCTTACCTATAAAGTGAAGGGGTTGGAATGGATGATCTTTAATGACTATCACCTATCTAAAATTCTACCATGCAGATAGAGGAGGTGCTAAAAATTTGTTGGATTGAATTGAAATGGAAACATGGCAGATGTAATTTGATGATTAGGTTCAAGGCATTGTGATTAATATTGTTTTCAATCTAAAATAAAATCTCTTTGATGTTCCCAATTTTATTCACTCCTACAATTTCTTCATTGAGTAATTGTATTATACAAGTCTCTGTCCATAATTTGAGGTTGTTAGCAGGTGATAAATACAAAAGAATATAAATCTTGGTCTCTTTTTTTCAAGGATCATAGAATTTTTTTGGCTAAGCAGTTGAGGTGAAATCACTTGCCAGGGTCACACAGCTAGTAAGTGTTAAGTGTCTGAGACTGAATTTGAACTTGGATCCTCCTGAATCCAGAGCTAGTGCTCTATCTACTGCACCATTTAGCCACCCTGATCACAGAATGTTAAAACTGGGAATGAACTTTCTCATCATTTGGTCCAAGACTCTTCTTTTAAAGATGAGGAAACTGCAGTCCAAAGGTGATAAATGACTTGTTTAGAGTTACAGAGTTACCACAGAAAGTGCTAATCAGGATTTGGAACAGGTGTTTTGACTTCCAATACAATATGTTTCCATGCCAGGGGCTCACAGACTGTGTGAGATGCAGTCAATTTATATGCTAAAATCAAGCCAAAAGGGCGAATATATGTTTGTATGATCATCCACTCTCATATATGTATATATAAATGCATATGTGCATATATGTACGTGTATACACACATATACACAAGTACACATGCACACTGCAATTAAACAGTGGGTCTGAGTTGCATGCAATAATAACTGCTCTCAGTAAGAAAAGAAGTCCAGTGTTTTGAAAGCAAGGGGGAAAAAAATCTCCATAATTGGATAGTCAGTAAGAAAAGCGACATAGTAGAAGCTGTCTTGTGAGCAACTGGGCTCCGTTCCCATTATTGTACATTTGCCCCTAGTGATATGCCCTTGTGGATACTAGAGAAGGAACGGTTCTTGTCCTATAGATTACTTCCTCCCTTTTCAGCTGCATAAAGAGGCAGTTTGGTACCATAGAAACCATGATGCTCTTGAAGTCCTAATGAGTGACTTTGAGAAAAACACTTTAGCTTTAAGTTTTTTCATCCTCTTCTGTAAAATGTGGTAAAGCACTCTTGGGCTACCTCCCTCATCCATGTGGGGTGTAATGTTTGGAATTATGAGGGATCACAGAATCTCAGACTTGAAAGGATCATAGAGGACACCCAGACATCTCTGTGTTTGAGCAGGAATGATGTGGACAATATTCTTGGAGAATGGTCATGGAGCCTTTCTTTAAAAATTTCAGGGAAGGAAAACTATTAACTCATGAGGCATCCTGTTACCCGTCATACAACTCTAATTGTTAGGAAGGTTTTATTGTTTTGGTTAGTTTTCCCAGTATCAGCTTGATATCACTGCAATTGTCACCAATAATTCCCAGTTCTATTTTCTAGGACCAAACTGAACAATCCTTCCACCTTTAGCTATCTGAAGACAGTTTTTATATCTCCCTAGAGTCTTCTCCTTCCCTGGGTAAGCATCCCCCAGTTCCTTAAAATAATCATTGTGTGGCTTCTATCTTGCTCCTTCAGACATTTTCCAGATTACTAATGGATTTCCTAAAATGTAGCACCTGAAACTGAATTTTGTCCTGATATGGGAAAGTACCTCCTTAGTTTTGGGTACTATCACTCTTTGAACCATGTCTGAAATCACATTAACCTTTTTTAAGGGGGGGAGATAGAGCAGCTTCCATATTAAATTGGTGAGCTTGCAGTCCACCAAAACCCCCAGGTCTTTTTCATATTGACTATTACTTTGCTTTTGCTGCCATTTTCCTGATGTTTGACCTCCAAGTTTAAGACTATAAAGTGATAAGAGCTTCCATATTGAGCTGTTGAGCCTTAAGTCCACTAAAACTCCCAGATCTTTTTCATATTAATTATTACTTTGCTATTGCTGCTATTTTCCTGTATTTGTAGAGTTGATGTTTGTCCCCCAAGTTTAAGACTATAAAGTGTTAGAGAAATTTGAGTTGAAATTTTTATTTATAGCTCAGCAGCCCTAGGAAATTGATACTGAGGCTTCTCTGTTCTCAGGAAGAAGGAATTAATCTTACCTCCAAGGTATTTATTTCCCTGAGGGCATCAAGGGTTGGATGAATTGGGAGAGTCACCACAATTCTCTATAGCAAACCTGATTCTCTACCTGATTTTTCTGCTTTGGGAGTCGTTTTATCTATAGTGTACCATATAAGGGGTGGGGGGGGACGACACAGCTTTCCTGTGATGTAAAATAGTGGTATTCCTCTGTATTCATGTCGCTCTTGCACTCTACCTCCCCTCCTAGCACTGTCCCTGCCAGCACTGGGCATAGGGACTTATCCATAATAGTCACTCAGTATGTAGATATTAAATGAATGAGGGGATTAATCAAAGTAGGAGCAACACAGAAAACTGTTTAAATTAAGAATAATCTAAATAGCTTGCTCTGCAATTAGTCAATAATTAAAATTTTACTTTATCATTTGTAAAGAACTACAGTTTTACAAAGCACAATGCTTAGCACAGTTAGATCCTAAAAAATAGTTCTTCCTTTCTCCCTCCTCCCCTTTTCTTTTCTTATTCTTTTCCTCTCTTATTCCCTCCTTTCCTCCCTCCCTCCTCCCTTCCTTCTCTCTCTGTCTCTCCGTCCGTCTTTTTGTCTCTGTCTCTCTGTCCCTGTATGTCTGTCTTTCTCTCTCCTTCCTTGTTTGTTTGTTTCTTCTTCTAGTAATTAAAGCTCTCTACAATCAGCCTCCGACAAAACTACCTTTCCAGTGTTATTTTATATTAATTATATTATATTGCATATAATGTAAATTATATATTAAGTATATATTAATCTCAGTCATACAATCTAAATTCCAGTCAACCAATATATCCAAGATCTGCCTTAGAGATTAACTCCTCTTCCTCCCCTGGACATGACAATCTAATCCCAACTCTGTGTATTTGCATATTCTTTTTTTTTTTTTTGCTTCTTAGAAGCCTTAAATTTCTTCAAGGCTCATCTCCCTTCTTCCAAATAACTTTCTAGATTCTTTAGGGTCTTGGTGTTTTCTTTTTCCTAAAGCTATCTACTGTTTAGCTGTGTATATGTTCTATCCTCATTCCTTCCCAATAGAATATTAACCCCTTTTAGAGTAGGGTTTATTTCATGACTTGAACATTGTATGTGCTTAATAGATATTTATCAAATTGACCTGCCCATCTCTCAGTCTCAGGGAAATAAAGGAGTTAAAATGAATGATCACTGGGGTCCTGTTAAGTTTAAAATTAGATGAATGTCTCTGCATTCATCCAGGTTGATCCTTGAAAGGAGACACATAGTTAATAAGTAGATCCAGTACTTAAAAACATTTCTAACTTGGTAGGACCAGCATGGTACCATGGGCTGGATTTGTTCCAAATCTCAGATTTATTGTTTACTCCCTGTATGATCTTGGCCAAGTCACTTAAGATCCCAGATCTAGGGATGAAGGAGAAGGAAGCTCAGAGGTCATCAAATCCAACTCATTCTATGGATGGAGAAACTGAGGCACCTGGAGATGAAGTACTTTGGCTCAAGATCCTCACCCAGTGGCACCCATCCCTCCCAGGTGGGATTTGAATATATGGCCTCTAACTCCAGACCCAGTAACCTCTTGTTATTTTCATAAAGCTCTTTATACACTTCTACAGCAATCCAGTGAGTTTAGAGTATGATATCTTCCAAGTATTGAGTATATAGAATTTTACCCAGCTGACTTTGGGGTCATCTTTTGGAAGCTACTTTGTCATCTTCCTATGAAGAGCAACTGTTTCCTGGATTGGGAACATTTTCCTGCTCAAGCTAGTATTTATAGTCCCACTTTATAGATGAGCTAACTGAGACTGAGGCAAAATAAAAAACCTTCCTTAGGTTCATCAGACTAATAAATGACAGCTGAAATTTAAGCCCAGGTGGCTGGCTCTGAGACTAATGTTTTTCCAACTATCACATACTTTCGCTCTTATTATGGACACTAAAGGACAGGTCAGTGAGATGCAGTCCAATGATAGAGGGATATAAATCATTTAACACTCATAGAAATGGTTTTCAACTTCCACAGAATAAAGGCTAACTTCTTATTGCCATCATGGCCCTACACAGTCTGGCTCAAACCTTTCCAGGTTTGCTTTCTTTCCATTCATCCAGTTAGAGAGACTCTATTCTCTAGACAAATTAAACTATTCTCCATCATTGCCTACACATTGCCTCTCCTTGCTCTTCCCCCACTTCTCCTGCCCATTATATCACTAGCAACTTGAGATCCAGGATTACCTTTTGCTATTCTTTATACTGATAGTGCTTGGTACATAGTAAGTGCTTAATAAATGCTTGTTAACTGATGACTATTTTCTCATCTCTACCTTTTCCCACACCATTCACTTTGTCTAGAATGTCTTCCTCTCCATCTTTACCTGTTAACATTCCACTCATTCTCCAGGGCCTAGTTCATATGTCACTTCCTTCAGGAGCCTTCCCTGCTTCCCCTGATCTCCTTTTATCTGATCTTAGAGCACTTTATATTCCTCTTGGGCATTTATTATAAAATATTAAGATATCTTCTGGGAAGGGATCAATCATAGAGTCTACCCCTTATTCATTTTAGAAAGGAAGAAAATGAGACCCACAGAGGATTAAAATGACTCAAAGTTACAGAGATAGTAAATAGTAGAAGCAAGATTTGAACCTGAATTTGTTCTTTTCAAATCCAGTTTTCTTTTGGCTACCTTGTGCTATTATATTTTGTATTGCATTGTATATTATATGTAATTAATCTAATTATATAATATTTGTATTATATCTGTATGCATACAGAATTATATTGCATAATATTGTATAGATACAGAATTATATTGCATATAGTATGATTATATAATATACGTATTGTATATGTAATATACAACTATATAATTGCATATTACGTATTAATATGATATTATATTACTATAGTATAATACATATATTAATTATTATATATTAATATATTAATACAATATATTGTATTATATGTATATTGTGTGTGTATATATAGTATATATAATGTAATACATATGGATTACATGATTATACTATTATGTAATATAAATAATAAAACATAATTACATAATTATATTTTAGATACATATATTATATTTTTCTATTTTTATTTTAGTTATATAAGTGTATAATATATAATGTAATATATATAATAAAACAATTATATTTATGTATTATATATAATTATATATCATACATTAGAGTATAAGCTCTCTGAGGGCAAGTTTTCTTTTATTGCTCTTGCTGTTTGTCCTTCATTTTCAAAGAAGACCAATGATATCATGGGATTGAAGTGAGTCAGGATGGCACAAAGTTGTCAGCCTTATTCTCTCTTTCAAGTCCAGTAGCAGGACAAAAGTCAGAACAAGTGGTGATGACCTGGGGTGCAGTGGATAACTGTGACATCTTTGATGTCTGACTAAGCTCTAAATACTTCATTGCACCTGTTCCTATTTCAAAGACCTGTTTCAACTACCTTCACGGCCACTGGAACAAACTGTTCTCATTTGCCCATTTTCAGGGGGAAGTCTTCACGTACTTGGGGTATACATCCTCTGACTCATGACAGGCTTGAGGCCTGTCAGTTACCCTCAATCTGGCTTAGCCTGTCTGGTGAGATGGTTTTACTAGGGTATGTTAGGTGCCTGTTATTATTATTATTATTCATCAAATACCTAATGAAATACTTTGTAGGTAGGATTGCATTATCCAGGTTTTTTGAATCAATGAGCACATTAATTAATTAATTAATTAATTAATGACTAGAAATTGATGACTAGTTTCATTCTACTCTTCTTCATTGACTTCATGTTCAACTAAATCAAGACAGTTCATTCTGTTTTGGAGATTTATTAACAGCTGGTGGCACAGTAGAGCACTGGACCTGAAGTCAAAAATTTCAAATTTGGCTTTAGATACGTATTAACTGTGTGATCCTGTGCAAGCCATTTAACCTCTGTTTACCTCAGTTTCTTCTTCTGTAAAATGATGATTATCCCCCAAGACTGTTATTAAGATCAGTTGAGATAATAATTATAAAGCTCTTAGTACAGTACTTGGCACAGAGTAATATATACATATTAGAGATGATGAAGATGATGATTATCAGCTGTGTGATACTGAATAAGTCCCCATTTAGACTCTGTTTAAATCTCCTTAACTGTAAAATGGGTATAATAATAACTCATCTCCCAGGGATATTGTGAGGATCAAAGATCTTTCAAGCACAATTTAATAAATTATTGTGTACCTCTTTCTTTCCTATTGGCTCTATTTAGGTATGAACAAATATTGAGAATCAAAAGTGCTTTTCTTTAATAATAATAATAATAATAATATTGATAAGAATGGATAATTCCATAGGATCTCAAAATTTGTAATATTTTAAAAATATATTATCTTAATTGATAATGAAATAGATAAGTAGGAATGGATGAGTGGTAGATTCAAGTATTCAAAATGATCAGGTCACAAATGTATTTCAGGATAACACTTTGCCCTTAAACCTTGGTAGCCAGGCAGTGTAAGGATCTTTAGCATCACTTTCTCAGAGGAGAAAATTGGGGTTCTAAGAAGTAGAGAGCTTGCCTGAAATCTCCTAGCTGGTAATTGCAGCGCCAATGTTTCAGCTCTAGTTTCTAGATTTTCCTCTACCCTATGGTATCCATCTCCCCACTCCCCCTTTCAACCTCGTGCTCTTCCTTGATCAGATCCATTCTGGTATTTGTCCAGGAAGGGCCAGTCCCTATACTGGGCTTTTTGAAACTGAACAGATAGACTAATATCTATGTTAACCTTTCTGTTCCCTAAACAGCGGCCTCAGATCAATGATAAGTTGGATTCATGTACATTCAGAGGCATGTATATGCTCTCTGTATGAATCATGTGATTTCCTATTAACGGTATCTCTCTTCTTACCAAGCTAATATTTCCTGTAAAGGGTTTAGGCTAATTGTGGTTTTAACAGGGGTCATATCATGCACTTCTGTGTGAGCGAACAACACAGGTCAGAAAGTCAGACGGTCAGTCTGGAAAACAGATCCATACTCCTAATGTTGCAGGCTGATCTGAAGCAGAGATAAGTGTGTTTGTGATTTGGAAGTTACTCTGGGAAAACAGAGTGGGAAAGAAATTAATTCTTGAGAGCCAGCAGGCAAGTGGAGCTCTTCCTGAAGGACTCCTAAAGAGATGGACCCCTGTCATTTTCTTTAGGGTGTTTCTGGGGAAGGAACAGGAAACTTCCAAGTGTGGAATATAAATGCTCCCCTCCCTCACCATTAGATTGGTTCCAAGTGAGAAGGGATAATGTGTGCCTCCTTCAGGGTGAAACACAGATCTCAGAAACTAGAAGTTTAGACCAATATGTGTTGTTGAATTAACAAATTTTGTTTCTGGAAAATTAGTGGGAAAGCTCTGAGTATTTACATTGCATACCAATTTCTGAGTCTTTTATTCTTCCAATCTCCATATTTATCATGAGAATGACGTCTAAATATCTATTTAACTCTAACCTTCCATGATCCCGTCACTACTTTCTAAAATGCTGTAACCCCATGTGATACTATGAAGTGCCTCTTGCTAGAAAACTTTATTTATAAGAGATACTTTTATTCTCTCTTTCTTTCTAGGCTACAACTGATGAGCAGAATTGAAGATTGGGGAGAAGATTCTTTCCATTTTATTGAATCCCAGAATTTCAGGACAGGAACAAACTTTTGGAGAGCCTCTGGGGTTTCTTATTCTTATTCTTATTCTGGGAATATGAACTCTAAAAAAGGTATTTTGATAATTATTTCGATATAATTGTTTTCTCGTGTAGTCTTAGACATTTTATTTTATGCATTTACAAACATTCTGAGAAAGGATCCAGTAGTTTCACTAGACTGCCCAAGGGGCCTATGGCACACAAAAAGGTAAAGAATCCCTGATCTGAGCCATTCTGAATAGAAATCTGTGCTACATCCCTGGCAAGTCACCCTACTTTGCCTGTGGACCTCCAGGGAAACTATGCTCCATTGCATAAATCCATTGCACTTCTGGATAACTTTAATTGTTAGGAGTTTTTCCTCACATCAGGCTAAAATCTGCCATTCTGTAACTATCATCCAATACTCTTGATTCAGCCTTCTGAGTCTTTGTTGACCAACTCTGGTGCTTTTTTTCATGTTATAGCCCTTGAAAAAAACTGAAACTATCATATCCTTCCCATTCCCTGTCAAGTTTACTCTTCCATTAATGCTTAACAAATGCCTTTTCATTCATTCATTCATTCATTCATTCACTTCCTAGGTTAACTTCATTGTTTCTTCAATTGATGCTCATATGGGATAGTCTCTAGTCCTTCCTTTCTATGTCACTTGGTTAGTTTCCTCTACATGCTTTCCATCCTGTCAATGTTTGTCATAAAATGTGTCCCTTAGAATTGAACACAATATTCCAAATGTGGTCTAAACAGGACCATGGACAGTGAGATTGTAGCCAATCTCATTCTGGACATTGTGCCTCAATTCAGGCAAAGATCTTAGTGGCTTTTTTATTTTTTTGGACCATCATCTTACACTGTTGACTCATAATGATCTTGAAAACCCTGAATTTTTTTTTTTATCCACGTGAACTATCATCCTTTTCCATATTCTGTAATTGTGCTATTTGGCCTGTTACCCAACCAGCTGTGGCTGCCCTTGGAAACACCCAAAATGAACCTTAGGAACCAGCAAAACAAACAAATAAACAACACACACACACACACACACACACACACACACACACATATACACTGAGATGTGAGCATCCTTAGCATTAATTACATTTGGCTCAGTTGCACATCTCTAGAGAAGGGTTCAAATCTGAAATGATACTAACTTATGGATCATTTAGAGCTTCTCAAATGCCTTTCTCTCCTTCTTCCCCACTTCTTCCAGTGACTTGGGGTCATCCAAAGAAATCTCTTTTAGTAGAGATTTCTCCTCCAGTGACATCTGCCTAACTTTGCATCTGGCTCAGAACAGTGCAGAGAGGAACGTTGCTTGCGTGGGTTGGAAAGTATATACTCTCTGGCTGATGCTTTATTTAACAGAACTGCTTTGCAGAGATTGCTCCATCATATTTCTTCTATGTCAAATATGAATCTCATCTTGTAATTGCTATTGATCCTGCCTGAAGAAGTTTCCTTTCTAAGACTAACCTACATATTGGAAAGACCATAGAATAGACTGCCTAATATTAGTAATAATAAAACTAAAATCATTTGCATTTTAAGCACTTTATTTAAAAATGCTTTCTTCATAAGGAAACCAGCCTTTTAAGATAGGTTATGTATACATGGTTTTTTCTCAATTTTTTTTTTGCACTGAGAAAACAGATTTAGAGAGGTAATTTGCTCAAGCACAATAGAATGGGAAGAATATTGGCTCTGGGGTCTGAAACCTCGAATTCAAATCTCATTTCTAATTATGTCAATTATTATGACCTCTGAACAAATCATTTAACCTCTCTCAGTTTCCCCATATGGAAAAACAAGAACAATAGGCTAGAGGGCCTCATTCCTATCTCTAATCTGTGACTCTATGAAAGAACATTGCTGCATAGTAGAAAGCTGGGACTCAAATCCAAGTCCAGAGCTTCTAATCTACACTAAACTAAAAACTATAATAGTTAAATAGACTCAGCAAGCACCCAAAACTTTTCTAAAAATCAAAACAAACAAACAAACAAAAAAGCCTCAACACTTTTTATTTTTAATTTTTTTTTCTGTTTAGCCTGGAATATCTAGTGGGCTTTTTACATTGATTAAATCTACCATAAGGCTGCTCAACTCTGAATATCATATGTCTGTGTAAATATAGCCATGATGTCTCAGAACAAGCTAAATCTTGCTAAAAAGTTTAAAGAGAACAAAAGCATTTTTGCTACATTTGGATAGCTTAGTGCATTAAAGGCATGTCTGACTGGAGAAAGGAGGTAGATTAGTCCTATATAAGGAATGAAGGATAATGATTGACTGCTAGAACATTGTACTGATCTACATACTATATATTTTTAAAAATTCCAGTAGGGCTCTAAAACAATTTAGATAGGGAGCTTTTTGAGGTCAGGGACTGTTTTTGCCTTTCTTTGTATTTTCCAAGCTTACCACAGTGTCTGGAACAGAGTAGGTACTAAATAAATACTTGTTGATTTGATTAGACATTGAATAATTGTTTTTATAAGTTGTTCTCTATATTATTAGGTATTAGGTAGCATAGTGGGTCTTGAATTAGGAAGACCTGAGTCCATACTCTTGGAATCCTTATTGGTTGTGTGATCTTGGATACGTGATTTAATCTCTATCTATTTCCTCGTGTGGAAAATGGGGATAGTAAGAGTACCTATTTCCCAAGAGTGTTATGAGAAGCAAACAAAATAATATTTGCGAAATGCTAAACACAGTGCCTGGTACACAGAAAACACTATGTAGATGCTTGTTATTTTTATGATCATTATAGAGTATTTGATTTGAAGACATAAATACTTGAATAAATTAAAATCCTTCCTCAGATCCTTACTAGCTCTTTGATCATGGGTTAATCACTTAATCATTGTTTGCCTCAATTTCCTCATCTATATAATGGGTATAATAATAATTCCCACCTCATTGGGTTTTTGAGAGAATGAAATGAGATAATATGACATGTGGCATTTTGCAAACTTTTAAGTGCTATGCCAGTGTTCATTATTGTTATTATTATTATTATTAGATATGGGACAAGAATGGTACAAGAGGAGAAGGTACACAGAGGTTATAATCTGCTCTAATGTTATGACAATAGCAAAGAAGTCACAGATCTATGGATATATTAAAAATCAGATCCAGAAAAAAAGGATAAGAAAGGGATAAACCATGGGTTATATTACAACCAGCTTGGACCACTTTGTGAGAGCCACTTGTTAAATTTTCAGGGGGAACATCTATACTTTGGAAATTGGCAAATGCTTTGTTGTGACTTTGTAGATAGTCTAGACTTAAGAAAGTGATACAGAAAATGTCCATGATGCAGATTAAACTTTAAAAATATGTGTGACTTTGAAAGAGTCAAGTTTTAAGATTTGATATTTTATTAATTAATTTATTGATTAGCATTATCTTAATTTTTTTGAGTTCCAAATTGCCTCTCTCCCTCCCATTTAGAATGCAAGCAATATAATCTAAATTATGAAATCATATAAAATATATTTGCATAATATCCATGCTGTGAAACAAAAGCAAGAAAAACAAAGTGAAAGAAGCAGTTTTAAACATTGACTAGCACATCACTGGAGGGTCCCACCATGTGGTGAAGAGACAATAATATCTAAAGGTGACAAAAAAGAAAAGTGAACTAATCAACTCTCATCCTATTTCTACAATTCATGAGCAATTTTGCTAATTTTCAAATTTGAAGGGAGTAGATATAAGAAAGACAAAAAAAAAATAACTGAATCCCAAGAGAAGAGATAATGAGGGGCCTTGTTATTTAGTCATTTCAGTACTGCCTGACTCTGTAACCCCATTAAAGTTTTTCTTGGAAAAGTTACTGGTTTGTCATTTCCTTCTCTAGCTCATTTAACAGATGAAGAAAATGAAGCAAATAGGGTTAAGTGACTTGCCCAGGGTCATACAATAAATAAGTATCTGAGGCAGGATTTGAATTCACATCTTCATGACTCTAGGTCCAGTATTCTATCCATTACACTTCTTACCTACCCCAATTGAGAAAGTGAGGAGAATTTAGCTTCTAATTCAATTTTTTCTGTAAGAACTCTCAGATAGTCATGAATCTGCATGTACCAATTTTTGAGGAGCAATGGTAAATAGAAGATAAAAATAATGTTCAAAAAGGGTGTGAGGTGGAAGACTTCCAAAAGCTGCAGACTACTAACCTTAATTTTGACAAAATTCTAGACTGTATTAGAAAACAGATAATTCATGAGTTCTGGGAAAAGAAAGACATGATCATTAGGAATCATTATAGGTTCACTAAGAATGTCATGCCAAGTCTTAATGCCTTTTTATGCCAAGTCTTAATGCTTTTTTTGGTGGGGGGAAAAGGAATAAGTTTCAAGACTGATTCATCAGAGGCACACTTGTGATTAATTTTATTTCTCCTTCAGGAACATATTAGTCAAATTCTTTAAAATTTTTCCCAAATGAAGAAAGGTAGACTCATAGATGGTTGTACCACTGTATCCTTAGAGTGTTAATTATTGGATCAATATCAACCTAGATAGAGATCTTTACCAGTAGTTAAAGAGCTATGTCCTTGATCCTGTCCTGTGTACCTTTTCCATCAATAACTGGGATGCAGATAGAAGGTATGTTTATCAACAGATACGCTGGAAGTATTTATATCAGATAAGAAAGCCAAAATCCAAAAATATCTTGATAGACTAGAAACAATGGGCCAAAACCAAAAGGATAAAATTTAACAAGGATAAATATAAAGCCCTGCATTTAGATTTAAGAAAAATCAATTTCATAAGCATAGGACTAAGGGGGATGGGCTTGACAATAATAGTTCATATGAAAAAGACCTGGCAGTTTGGTTTAATGTAAGCTCAATGAATCACCCAAGCGATATGCATCTTTAAAAGCTAATGAGATCTTTGACTGCATTAATAAAAGTTTTGTGTAAAAAAGGCAGGGGGAAGCATCCCATTTTCCCATGTAATCAGATCATATTTGGAGTTCTGTGCTCAGTTTTGATGAGGTCTTGAGGAAGGATAACAGGAAGACGAAAGGTCTGGAAACTTTATCATGGGAAATAGTTAATGGAAGGAGGGGTATTTAGCTTGAAAAAAAGAAGACTTAAAGGATCCATGATTAAGGGCCTCAAATCTAAGGATTGGTTGTAGAAGGGGCGTTTTACTTGTCCTGATTGGTCCTAGAGGGTAGAAAATGATAGGGTGGGTGTAATGGAAGCAGCCTCTACTAGTTTGTGAGAAATAATTATTAAATTTTTAGGGTGAGTGTGCATACCTTAGAAATAGGTAAATTCTACAAATCAAGGCTTGATGAGACAATAAACGAAAAAGTTCAAGGTACTACAAAAATGTCAGCTATGATCACTATCATGCCTTATCTATGGTTTTGCCATCCCCCATTTAGATGACTCTATGAGCAAACTGGTCTTACAATAGGTTTTTGGCTAATAAATCATCACGTGATCAACCAATCGGCAATCTAGGTGGTAGCACTATATTAAGATGTGGGAAGAGAGTCAAGAAGTAGATCACACAGTGTCTGCCTTCAAGAAGCTTACAATCCAGTGCAGAGAAAAATACAAACAAAAATTTGCCCAACATGTGTCACCCAAAGACAACAGCATCTCCATGAATGACTCCAGCGAACTAAAGTGGTACAATCTACAGCCAAAATATTCCCTTCCCCCTGTTCTTTGTCTTTATTTTTCTCATCTCCCATTTTTGTAAATTGTTTTTAGGTCTAAAATTTACAAAGTACTTTGTTCCTTCCTTATGACTCCATGAGATAAATAGTATCCATATAATTATCTCTGCTTTACAGAGCAGAAAACTGAGACAGAGAGAAAGGAAGGAATTTTCTCAAGAGGTGCACAGTGAGTTCATGGCAAGAATCATATTATAACTTCATCTCTCCAAGGCTTGTGCTCTTGTCAAGTTCCCAGATTGCCTCTTTGACAATGAACTTGAAAACTTGAATGTCCCTGCTAAAACCCTCCCTTCTTCCTCATAAGATATGAACTTCAAATTGTGTGGCTTTTCTATGGATTGCTGAGAGACCACAGCAGAATCAGGATCCATTCCAGACTCTACAAATAGCTGCTGGACCACAAACCAAAGGACAGTCTGACATCGTCACTCACTATGGCAAAGACCGCTGGCCCATCCCCATGCCCAGGAAAAGAAGCGGTCCCTGGCAGATAAAGAAGTCCCTATAAATCTTTCTAGTTTTTCTTTTGTCTCCAAAAGCCCCCCTCTCTGCAGAATTCTCTCTGAATGATCTGAAAGGATTAGAAGGCAAGGGTCTTTAGAGGTCATCTAAGTCCTATTTGGACAGTTGAGGCAACTGAGATTCAATATATGTCTCGCCCAAGATCAGAAATATTACATAAAGAGAACCAGGATTTGAAGCCAGGTTTTTTGCTTGCAAAAGTCTACCTCCCCCCCCCCCCCCCAGGCTGGGGTTAAGTGACTTGCCCAGGGTCACACAGCTAGGAAGTGTTAAGTGTCTGAGACCAGATTTGAACTCGGGTCCTCCTGAGTTCAAGGCTGATGCTCTATCCACTGTGCCACCTAGCTGCCCCCAAAAGTCTGCCTTTTTATTTTACCATTTCACTATTTCATTTTTTACCACTTTAATTTTTCACAAATTCTTGTGAAGAAACTATTGCACACATTATTAATCCCATTTTAAAGAAGAAAAACTGAGTTTCAAAGAAGAGAAAAGATTTGCCTAAGATTACACTGCTTATAAGACTTCCATCTGTGATTGGACCCAGACCTCTTATGGTGGAGTGGGAACTGGAAGATCTAATTCTAAACCTTGGCTTTGTGAGACTTTGGGTAATTTCCCTCCCATGTCTGAGATGTCAATGGTGAAACTAGAAGATCTCTAAGGGTTTTAAATTCTTCTATCAGGTAGGATGGTAGAGTGGATAAAGCCCAGCACTTCACATCAGCCATTTTGAATTCAAGTTCCAGCTCTAAGATTGAGCAGCTTTGCAACTACCTGCAGAACCCTCGTCCTCTTCTAATCACTTCATTTATTTCACTATAAAACAAATAGATGATCCCCAAGTTTCCTTTCAGTTTTAAATCCTAGGTGATTCAATCTCAGAATTTCCCTGCAAGCTTCCTGAGGGTAAGGCTTGATCTTTATTCTCTGTTTGGATTGCTCTCCTCCTCCACTAAACCCAGAGCTCTGTACAATGTTTGCTGAATGAATGGATATATTAAGCAATCTGGGTAATATTGCCACCTTGTTAAAAATGTATGAAGATATTTGAAAGAGAGTAGAACATCTCTATGAATTAGGCCTGCAGCTGGGAGCCTAGATTTGACTTTAATATGGATGTTAACACTACCTTCCTTTATAGTTCTAGATGAGCTTGTAACAAAACATTCTTTGCCTTAATTTGTCCATCTGGAAAATGGGGAAATAAAAGTCTAAAAGGAGAAAGGGAAGCATTCCAGTTATTTACAATGGCTGTACAAAAAGCTAACAGGCTCAAGAGGAGGCCCTTGAGAACTGCTGTTGATTGATAATAAGATTCCTTTGAAAGAATCTGATCCATTATTGGGGTCAGAATTAACTGGCTCAACGTGGCTGTATCCATTCATTCTCTTTGGATTTTCCTCTCTAGGGCCTGAGTCTTAATGGTGACCTGTTCACAAGAGGGAAGAGAAAGATAAATCAAAGAGATTTCAAAAGCTGTTTTATCTTCCTTGAGAGTACACTGCTAAGTTGCTGGGTTATGATCATGAAACACTAAAGTATTGGCCTTTTTTATGAAGAGATTAGATGGTATAGTCGAAAGAGTGTTAGACATAAAGTGAGGATATCTGGGTCTGAACCCCCAGTCTGATACTTCTGAGGGCTATGACCCTGGAAAAGTTTCTTAAGCTTTGAAGTCTTGGGTTCTTCATCTCTAAAATAAGGGTGCTAATTCTCACAATGCCCACCTCTCTACTTCATGAGCATTTTGTGGACCAATTCTGGAGAGCACTACAGAATCAAGGAACCACAAAGCTGGTCAGGGACCTCAGAGGGCATCTGACTCCATAGTCAAGTGGCAACATTCCCCTGAGTGGTTCTATAACTTCTTCTAGAGTCGCCCCTCCATCTCTTGAGTTAGCCCATTTCACATTTGTAGCTAATTATTAAGGAATTTTCATCATCATAATCATTAAGATAATCACTTATATGTTGCTTTAAGGTTTGCAAAGTACTTTGCAAATATTAGTTTATGCTCACAATAACTTTGGGAGATAGTTGTTATGATTGTCCTTATTTTTACAGAGGAGGAAACTGAGGCAGACAGTAGTGAAGTAACTCTCTGAGGCTAAATTTGATCACAAGTTTTCTTGACTCCAAGCCTAGCACACTGTACACTGTGTGATGAGTTGTCTCAGTACAAGACAGATTGTCTACTAACAAGTTCACCCATTGTTCTTAATTTGGCTCTCTGAGACATTTAATTTTTATTCTCCATGATAAAACAACTTACATTACATAGTAATTGGAGGTTTGCAAAATGCTTTTCTCCCCTCAGCACAGTGAAGGGCTCTGTGGTAATGACATTTACATTTTATAAGTGGGGGAAACTGAGGCTCCAAGGGATGAGATAGCATGTCCATGGCATTAGTCTAAATCAGCCTTCTAGTCCAGATCTTCTCATTTCATTTTGAGGCTTTTTTTTCACTATTCTTGCTACTTTCTCTACTTTTAAAGAACATGTGAATACATCGATCACAAGGACTTCTAGTTTTCCTTTTTTCTGGGCCAAAAACCATCTCATTTTCTTGCAGTTGATCCTTGTATGCCCTGATTCGTGGCCTGCTCACCATCTTGGTTTTCTACTTCTGAAAACCCTTCCATTTGTCACTATCTTAAAAATAAAAGTTGTCATTATTGATATTATTATTGTGGTTGTTTTGTCATTATTATCTGGGTAAGGAGGGTCATATTGATCCTATGACCCCTAGGAATGAGGAAGGTAATAGAAATTGGCCTGCTTGGACATATAGAAGAGCATGTTCTCCTATGTATGTGTACATATGTGCTTTGAAATTTCGTAACTAATGATTTTCATTCACCATCAGACTCAGGTGTTAGAGTGAATTGCCCATTGAAGAAAGGGTCTGTCTCATGTCTTTTTATTTTTTCTTTAATGCTCACCATCCAAGCTCAGGGCTTGCCATATAATATGTACTTCATAAATGTTGAATGAAACTGAGTATTTGCCAAATGGTGCTAAGAAAGTCATGGCAATGGGTTTAACCCCAATCTTTGTCGGTTAGCTTTTTGATCAAGAATTGTTCTCCTAGTCCCAGGTTGCTGCCCCCCCCCCATCCCCACTGCCTGCTCCCAGACATCGGAGTGACCAGGTGATAGATAGTGAGCAAATAAATCAGTGGAAATCTATTCCTACTACTGAAAACAAATAAACAAATGATTCAATGTAAAAATCATGGATAGCAAGTCATAACTATCATTCAACATTGACAAATCCAATTCAATGCATCATAAATTGAGGTCTGGAATGGACCTCTGAGAACACCTAGTTCATTCCCCTTATTTTAAGGATGAAAGAAATGAGGCTTGGAGAATTTATGTGACTTGGTCAGTCACACAGGCCAGTAACAAGGGTGGGACTACCTAGCTGAAAATATATCCAGGGACATATTCAATTGAGGGATGAGATCCCACTATGTATGTAGCTACAGAACGGGGCAGGCAATTCCCTGGGGTGTCATTTTGGGAAAGTATATCCCATGTCTCTTTAGGCTTGGTATAGAGCTGGAGAAATGCTCTTTTGCACAGAGGGCAACATTATCCGACTTCTGCCAATTATGACTTACAGAAGCAGCCCTAGAACTTGAATCTAAGTCCTTAGATTTTAAAACCAACAACCAACACTTTGCCAGTAATACTTCATGTCATCCATCAGACATTTATTGAGCACCTACTATGTGTAATGTCTTATGCTGGGGAATGGGCTGCAAAGATGAGTAATACACAAAACCTTTCCTCAAAGAGTTTAGCAAGGCTTATGTAGAGTAGCACAACACAGATAAGAGAGTGATAACCATATAAAAGATGCATACACATTATCTGGAGAATTCTGAGAAGGGAGATCTGGGAAAGCATTTAATCTCTGCCTTAAGAAACACATAGAATTAAACTATACATACCCTTTGCCCCAACAATACTATGATTGGGACTGCATCCCAAAGAGCTCTAAGAAAGAGTAAAAGCGTTTGTGTTTACTAAAAATATTCTTAAACACCTCTTTTGAGGGTGACATAAAAATTCCTTGAGTTTCTTGGAATCTTGATTAAAATCTTGCCTTTTTCCTGATCTTCCCTTAATTCTACTGCCTTTTCTCTATTGATTGTTTCCTATATATCATTATATATATATATATATATACACACACACACACATATATATATATATATATCTTGTATCAGATGCAGATACATAGACATGTTCATATATGCATATACATACATACATATACACACATATAAAGCTGTCAGCTCCTTGGGAATAAGGACTGTCTTGTGTTGGATTTTTCTATGTTCCCAGTACTTAGTAAAGTTCTTGGCACTCATTAATAATGTGCTTAATAAATGCTTATTGATTGCCTGGCAAAGAACTGGAAACTAAGGGGGTATCCATCAGTTGGGGAATGGCCAAACAAACTGTGGATGGAATGGAATATTATTGTGCCATAAGAAATGAAGAGCATGGTTTCAAAGAAACCTGTAGAGATTTGTATGAACTGATATAGAATATAATGAGCAGAACTAGGAGAACACTTTATCCAACAAGAGCAACTTTGTAAAGACATATTCACTTTGGAAACAATGAAATTGTGTGTAAAGGTATTTGACTTTGAAAGACTTAAGGACTGATTAACCCAATGAACAAGCATGATTTCAGAGAATGAGTGATGAAGGACTTAGGGGACAGAAGAGATACATATTTTTGAACATGACCAATAAGGGAACTTGTTTCCTTAACTTCACATATTTATTACAAGAGTTCCATTTTTCATTTTTTATTTTTTAGTGAGGTGGGGAATGGGAGGGAGAGAAAAGAGATATTTGTTAATTGAAGAAATATTTATTTTATAAAGGAAAGACTACAAAAGGCAGACATAGTAGTAGGGGAAAGGTCATTCCATCTATAGGGAATGCTGAAGAGGGCAGGCTGAGCTCAGAGAAAGGCCATAAATCTAGTTTAACCAGAGCATAAAGAGCAGGTCCGGGAGTAGTCTAAGATAAAGATGGAAAAATAGGGTGGAGCCAGCTTGTAGAGAGTTGTAGAGGGACTAAAGGGATCAGACTTTATTCCAAAGCATGTAAAGTATTTTCTAACGTGAACAGACAATGCAAACATGGGCAATGAAAATGTTAAATAGAATTTCCTAATCAGAGAATACTATAGTGAAGGGTGGGGGGTAAGGAACACTAGATTTGGAGCAGACATAAGTTCAGATTACTTCCTATGAAAGCTACTCCCTGAAGGATGTTGAGGAAATTACTTAATGCCTCTGGGTCTCATTTTCCTAATCTGTCAAAGGTAAGGACTGATTCTTGATCTCCTTCTTCTTTTAAATTCTATGATTAATGATCCTTAAGATGTGCATTGCTGGATTTTCCCCTGATCTTTCTCTGTCATCTACATTTGACAGGTGAGCTCTAAGAAGGATAATATATTTGCCAATCAATCAACAGGTTGACTGACACCCACTGTGGGTGGGTGTAAATTTGGTACAAACTGCATACGATGAATATTCTATAGAAAACTCCTCTCTGAAAGTCATTGTAGGCTCTGAAAAAGACTAGAGAGTTCATGGGAATGAATGGAAATTAATTTGAATAGTGTCCAGCGAAGGCCAGATTTTTAGAGTAAGTTCAAATTTACCCTTTCTCTGGGTTATAGAAAACACATACAATATTCTTTTTCTATGTCAGAATGAACATGTTGAGGCTATTTCCACAAGTGATTGGTGCTTTGTGGTGACAAGAAGTCTTCTGGTTGACTGAATAATAAGAACTAAGTTTGCATGCAAAAGGATGTATTTATCCCTCCTTTGGCCCTTCTGTATTTTTCTTTCTTGATGACTCAAGAACTTCTGTGGAGCATGAGAGGCAGGGAAGAGACAGGAACAGTTCTATCCCCAATAGTCTGCCAAGTGTCCTTGTTACTTTTGTATTTATTCTTATTTGATATTACACGGATGAATATTTTGAAAGAGAAGTTCTCTGGCTACTGATGAGGCCATGAAAGATATCAGAGGTTTAATCAATGTTGTATCTGGTGAGGAGCTGAGTGATCCAGGACCTGCTTTTCCTATCAACCAAAAAAGACACTCTGTCCTATACAGGGTCAGGCCAGCTGAACAAGGGAGCAACTACTTCATCATCACAAGCAGGAACTGACTTAGTGAAGACTCCTCAAAAGGGAAAAAACCTTCAGGACCAGAAGTCAAAAGGTACCTCTCATTACCACACCTTTCTTACTTGTATGCTTTATTAGCTTCATGCTTCAAGCTTGAGCCCAGTCTTCCCAGGGACCTTTTATACAAGAGACCAGATCTGAATTCAAATCTGACCTTAGACACTTAACACTTGTCAGCTATATGACCTTGTCACTTAACTCCAATTGTATATCAAAAAAAAAAAAAAAAAAAAAAAAAAAGATAATTACTGCTAATTGATTGATATTGGAGAGCATACCAGATGAGGAAGAGTCAAGTATAGCAGTACTAAAGACGTCTAATTCCTCAGTTGAGAAGAGAAACAGTCATTTCCTTAGGGGTCAATGTCTGGCACATAGTAAGCACTTAATGTTTATTGGCTGACTCTGGAAACCTAATCTGCTAGTCCAGTTCAAACTGGGCTAGAGATTCCATAAATGATTAGTAAAATAGGATTATGGATTTAAAGCAATAGGAAACCCTAGAGGTTCTTTATTTCAATCTTCTTGTTTTCAGATGAGCAGGTGATACCCAGAAGAGTTAAGACATTTATCTGGTTTCTTGAGGGGAATTTGAATCCAAACCCCTTGATTTCCAGCTCTGTACTCTTTCTACCATGCTAGAAAAAGCTCACATTTCCCCCTCATCTATAGATCCCTTACTGGTAATACTGGAGCTGGGATCATTGTCTCTGAAGTATTGTGCAGTATCATTAATGGTTAGAGTTAGGATTTAAACTTAACTCTGTCTTGATTTCAAATCCAAAGTTTATTTCACCTTACCTCATTGCCTCTGGTATAATGCAAAGACCTTAGATCTAGAAGTGGAAGAGGACCTCAGTAATGACTAGTTATTGTCTAACTTCTTCAGGTTAGAATTGGGAAAACTGATGCCTAGATTGTTAAATAACTTCTCTAAGGTCACCCAGTAGTAAATAGTAGGACTGATTTTCAGACCTAGTGTTTTGATTCCAAATCTTCTGCTCTTTTCACTGTGCCACATTGAGACATCAATGTCCCTGGAGTTAAGAGGTCTGGGTTCAGATTCTCACCTCCAATACTTAACAACTTGATTTCTGATATTGACATTTGATCTTGTTCTTTTAAGTTGGATGTCTGCTTTCTCCTCTATAAAATGGGAGTAAAGTGGGAGAAGGTACACTGCTTCATATCACAGGGTTATTGAAAGAAAGGAAGGTTTTTTTGGTGAATCTTGAAGCACTTGAGAAATAAGAGTTAGTTTTAGGTCTTACAATTGATTTTAATTTCTATTTAACTTCCCAATGTTTAAGTGATGGATAGATCCACAAAGAAGCAAAATATACATATAAATTATGTGCATTCATAATGCATTTAAATACTTTTATTAGAATTATTTGTGATACTCTGAACTTGAGCATGTATTTCATAATCTTTTGAAAAAAAAAACTTGTTTTTTTTTTTTTTTTTGGCCATTAAGATTTTTACATTATAGAAAAAACTAAACTGTGTAGACTTTTTCAAACAGACTGTCTGCTCTGAAATGCATTTCTCACACAATATCACATTAGCAAGTCAAAGCTGCCTTGAGGAAAATACACCCATTGTGCACACAAACATGTGTGTGTTACTGCAGCCAGTTGTACAATGGAAGCTGTCTGAGAATGTATGCGAAGTTGTTTATACAGTAAACCATGGGCTGAACTGCTCAACCAGGTAGTACTGACAGAAGTAAGTATATGTATATATAATATATAACATGATAAAATACATAGATACACACATAGTAGGTATGTACAATACAAACATACACACACGTGTGTGCATCCATGTGTGTATACATATGCACATGTGTTATTGAGGCAATTAGATAGTCCAATAGACAATAACTGGGCATGTTGTCAGGAAGACCTGAATTCAAATCCATCCACAGACATTGTGTGATCTTGGGCAAGGCACTTAAACTCTGTCTGCCTCAATTTCCTTATCTGTAAAATGGAGATAACAATGGCAGCTACTTCCTAGAGTTTCTGTGAGGATAAATGCTATAATATTTGTAAGGTATTTTGCAAACCTTAAAACACCATAGAGATGCTTGCTATTATTACTATAGACTGTGTCATTTACCTCATAGGAAAAGATGCAAATATAATTTAGTAGATTGGGATTCTACTTCTAAAAGAAACTGGATTCCAACACTGACTCTGACTTATGGTGGCTATGTAGCCATGGTCTAGGAACTCACCTTCTCAGTGCCCCAGACACTGAGTTATGTTACTAATCTACATAAATTCCAGATGAGTTGTCAATCTTCACTCACTGGAAGAGACAGTTTTTATAGCTCTCTCAGTCCCTAAACCAACGAAATCATGGGTCCAGAGCGCCTCCCCCCACCAAAAGCATGTGTGTGTATATTTAAAAAAATGACCAACAAAATTATTTTGAGTATTAAAAAGTTAATTTAAACAGTCTATATTTAATCCTGTAAATGTAAAAAATAGGTGGAAACATGTCAGAGAATTCAAAATTAGTTCCTAGAGATAGAAAGGAAAGGTTTAAGCATTTATAAGCATCTGTTATGCACCCAGTATCTCATTTGATCCTCACAATAAACCTGCGAGTAGATGGGATTATTATCCCAGGAAACATTCACCTGAGGTCACAGAACTAGGAGATATCTGAGGCTGAGTTTGAATTTAAGGATTCCTTACTTGAGGACTACTGTTCCCATCTAGATGCCTGAATGGCAGATGGAAGGAACCTGACATATTTATGCAGCCCACAGCATTCATTTGGTTAATGAAGAAACTGAGTCCAGGGAAAGGGAAATGCTTACAACATATTTGGAGACTAGAAACCAAACTTCCTCAGTTGTTGGCCAGTGCTTGTTACCACCATGATGCTGCTTGATGGGAGAGCCGATGTGGTTGATTGGATAAAGCTTTGGACTTGAAGTTAGGAACATCTGAGGTTTAAATCCTGCGTCAGACATTTACTTTCTATTAACTAGATATTAGCTCAGTAACCTCTTTTGGTTCTCAGTTTCCTCATTTGTAAAAATAGTTTAACTACTGCTTATATTGAAGATCCTAGGTTTTTTTTTTCCTTATTAATTAAATAAAGTGAGTGGAAGGGGGGGGCTGGGCATGAGTTAGATGACCTCTAAGGTCCCTACAATTCTCAATCTCTGATTCTAAGATCTTGACCAGCCCCTCATTTTACAAAAACTTGAGACCCAAAAGGAAGAGTGACATATCAAGTTCATACAATCAGTGATGGCAGATTTCACCCAGCTGGTTCCACTCCATGAAACAAGAGTTGGAAGGGATCTCAGAGCTCATCTAGTCCAACCAGTGTAGTTATCCACTCCTTCCTGTAGTTCAGAATGAATTATCTTAAGAATGTGCTACTCCTGCTTCCCCCTCCCCCAAATAGAGAAACTCATTCTCTCAGCATTGGTTTAAGAAACATTAATGCATCAGAGTTTTCATTTCATAAATGTGACTATAGGCTTTTGAAAAAGAATCAGTTGAACTCATCCAAGCAATGGGTTAGTAACCATTTATTTTCAAAATAACTTATAGCTTGACTGTCAACCCTACTTCCCCACCCACTGGTGTGTACATAAAGATGAGCTTTGGTCTGAATTCTCATTGGCTGAACCTCCTACTTCCCTAGCAGCAATCTTTCCACAGTGACCTCACCTTTGCTTTAATGGAAACCTACTTTTCAGCCTGGAAATTAAGAAGATTTTTAAAAATATATATTGCTCTGTTTTATCAAAGCTTTTGAACTTCCTTTGTTCTATCAATCTCTCTCCTTTCCTTTTTATCTCTTCTTAAAACCTTCAATTCTCTTATCTCATTCTCTCTTTTATCCTCCCTCCCCTTTTCCCTTTCCCTTCTCTTTTCATTTTCACTTTATTCATTCTGATTTTTACTTTCTTGCTTTCCATCCCTCATTTTCTTCATCTCTCTCTCTTTTTCTCTCGCTCTCCTCCTTCTTTTCCTTTTCCTCCTCCTTCTCCTCCTCTCCCTCTCTCTCCCTCATTCTCTCCCCCCAATTCACTGTCTTTCAATCTATTTCATTTCTTTCCCTCTCTTTCCCCTCCTCCCTCGTTTAATGTGTTCCCCAAATGCAGCGGTAAAATGGTTACCGTTGAAACATTTAATGGACTGGGTGAATTTGAATGTCTCTACTTGAAAGCTAGGTTTATTTCGACAATATTGCTTTTCTCCACAGTTACCCCTGACCTGCCGTATTACTCTCCGTGGATTATATTTTCACTGAGGGAGATACTTAAGCATGGGCTGGAGTAGATAAGTGATATGGTCAAATCACTACTGGCGAAGCCTGGAATTACTGACCACTTTAATAGCTCCTACTGACCTCTAAATGAAACTTCACCTTCGGTTATTAACATGTCTCTCGACTTTTATGATTTGGGAGAACATAATTTGTCACAGTTTTTATCTGCACAGAGCAAGCTTTAAGCTCTAAAAAAATGTGAGTTATCTTTTTACAACTGCTAACAATTACACATCGCAGGACAGACCACTCTGAAAACCAATTATGAAAAACCCAGCGTGGGAAGAGTATTCCGCCCGTTGAAGTTGGCTTTGGGAGTTTGAATTATAGATTTCTGAACTTTAGCCATGTAGCAGACAGCGCTCAGGAACTGGAAATGAGAAACTCAACTTTGAAATAGCTTGTAAGATCGGGGAGATAAGATAAGGGGAGAGAAATTAATTGCCCTTGCTTTGTATGATAATCTGATAGGGACCCACAGTGTTGTTCCAGGCCGGAACAAGCTGGGGAGGTGGTACCTTCCATACTCTGAGAGATGAGGCTTGCCAGTAGGGCGCCCACGCTGCTTTCCCCTACCATTCCTGGGCGGGTCCCTACAGCAGAGCTGGCTGCTGCTGGTAATATTCCACAAGAGCTTTTTCTGAGCTGATATTTTTTAGCTCCCAACCCCTCAAATAGTTAAAAAAAAAAAAAACCATAACTGGGAGAAAAGAACTACTTAGAATAGTGGAAAGAACATTGGATGGAGTGTGCAACATTGAACTAGTAATCTCAGTATGAGGGTTCTAATTTTGTCTTTGCAGTTTATGAGTTGTATTCCTTCCCAGTCTCCTTTGCTATCTACTCCAAGGGTTCTTCGACTAGGGACCATGGATTTGTTTTTTAAAAAGCATTTTGAAAACTATATTTCAATATAATTGACTTATTTTATTTTTTGCATTTAAAAACATTCTGAGAGGGATCCACAGCTTTCACCAGACTAGCAAAGGAATCCATGATACAGAATAGGCAAAAAATCTCCTAATCTACATGATCCCTGAAGTCATTTCTGCTTCTGACAATTGATGTTGTCTTTTCTATCACCCCTTCTTGCTTTGATAGTCATAAGGTATCATCTAGTTCTGGCATTCTCTGTTCTAAGATCTACCTCCTGCTCTGTTGTTGTAAGATACTTTATATTCTCCGTTGTAAGTTCCATATTTTAAAGTTCCTTCCTCCTTTTGACATTGTCACAAGTTTTAACATTCTATATTCTACATCTAGGTGGTGTGGTTGTGGAACCAGGTTTTAGATTTTTTAAAATAATCATCTTGACTGTGTCCCTTTCCCTAGACATCAGTTTGTTGTAGTTTTTTTTTTTTTCCAAGCTGGTCTCCTAATTGCCCTCCTTGTTTTCAGTCTTTCATTTATTCTGTCAACATTAAAAAATTAATTGCCTACTATGTGCTTCCCTTTCTAACCCATAGTTTGCATCACTGTCAAATTAATCTTTTTAATGTGCTCATTGACAGTTTCAGTGTCCTGACAAAAACCTTCAGTGATTCCCAATGGACTTTAGGATAAAATACAAACTCTTTAGCCTGGCATTTAAAACGCCTCTTCACCTCCATCCCTCAATCTGAGTCCAACCCATCATTCTAGCTTTGTTTTGCATTACTGCCTTTCTTATATTCTCTGCCTCAGCCAAGCTGGACCGCCAGCTGTTTTCTGATCTTGCCCTGCCCTTTGAATCTTTATATATTTGTTCAGGCTGTTCCTAGTGCCTAGAACACACTCCCTCCTTATTTCTGCCTTTTGAAATCCTTCTCTTCCTCTGGGACTCCAGCTCAGGTATCATCTCTTGCAGAGGCTTCCCTGATTTCTCCCAGCTGGAAAGGATCCCTCTCTATGAATATTTCCTAGAGCACCTTCTGGGAATCTTTCCTTTGCCCCTACCACTGTGCCATTTTTCATATGTATTCATTGGCATGTTTTATGCCCCTTACTAGTTTACAAACTTTACGAGAGTAGGGACTGAGTCGGTTTTCAGCTCTATGGGCTGATTGCTAAGCACAGTGTCTTATATTTAGTAGGCACTATTTAATTCAAGCTTCTCTGCTCCAATAAGGATTTCACACTGTGGTTCAAGAGATAGAGCTGGCCACTCTGGGTACAAATCTCAGCTCAGTTGCTTACTGTACATGAAACTTTGGGAGCCTCTGAAAAGAAGGAACATTTTTTTTTTTTTTTTGCTTTCTTTGCATCCACAGTGCTTAGTATCCACAGTAGGTGATTAATAAGTGTTTTAAAGACTTCATGATTTTAACTTTCTGATTCTTATTTTCCTTACCTGTGAAACAAAGGAGTTAGACTGGGTGGCCTCTCAATACCATCCAGCTCTAAACTTATGGTCCTATGAGAAAATCTTAAAGTTTGTCTGCTTCAGGGTGGTCTTAACCTGAGATCTATGAATTTATATTAAAACATTTTGATAGCTTTATTTAAATAGATTTAGTTTCCTTTGTAGCCCTGTAGACAATTCTATGTATTTTAAAAGACTATTTTGAGAAGGGGCTCATGGAATCACCAGGCTGTCAAAGGAAACCATGACATCATCATCATCTTCACTGTCTTCATCATTGTCATCATAATCATAGTTAGTTAGCATTTATATGCTCATCAAAGTACTTTAAAAACATCTTCTCATTTTATCCTCACAATAATCCTGGTAATATTATTCTTATTTTATAGATAGGGGAAACCAAGGCAGACAGCAGTTAAATGCTTTGCCCAGGGTTGTCCAGCTAATTAATATCTGAGGTTAGATTTGAATTCAGGTCTTTCTAATACCCACTCTGTGCCACTTAGCTAAGACTCCTTTTCTAGCCCTAATCCTTGTAGATGAGAAGACAGGCTGAGAAGGATGAACTAACTTTCTTAACATAATATAGGTTAAAAAAAAATAGCTGAGCTATATTTCAGACCCAGGCCTTCTACCTCCAGATCTCTTCTTTTTTACTACCCTGGGTTGAAATGAATTGAATGGAATTCAATTGAATTGTATCAAATCTATGAAATGACTAAAATAGAACCTTCTCAGGCTGGAGCAAGGCTTCCTGAAGATAATATCCAGTGTGCACCCCTTAAAATGCCATTCACCTGCCAAATCCTAGGCCTCTTCTTGTTGCTGAGCCCAACCCTCCCCCTGTATTCATTATTCAGCCGACACTGTCTCTTCCGGGGGTGGGGGGGAAGGGTGCAGGGAAAATAAAGACCCCTCCTCTCAGTGCTGTCCAGTGGGCATAGCCCCCTCCCTTCTTCTGCTGAAATCACACACTTGAAAGACTCTCTTCCAGGAAGTTCTGCTGTTTCTCTCCTTTCCAGGACCACTGTCTGCTGCCTTGGCCCCTTGGGGACCACGTTCCCTTTGCTCCTGTCTCCCTGGCAGGAAATCTATTCCGAAAGGATGTTGATTATCCTCTTCAGCACTTACTTCCTTTGCATGATTTTGATTCAGTTACTTCTCATTATACTCCCAATACTTTTGGCAACCTCTGTTTGCCAATGGGGAAAACAAAGACTGTCACCGGGTCTCAGACTAACCCGCAAAGCCACAGAGCCAAAAGATTATACCTCTAGAAGGGCAGTACCTTTGAGATCAGCTCATTTGACTCCTCCTTTGACAGAAGAGAATTGATTTCTTTGGGGCTCAGGATATTTTCTTTCAGGATACAGGCCTATATACCAAGGTTGATCTGCATGATCATGACTTCCTACAACTGGGGTGGGCTTGAAGGCCAATGATTTCAAGGTGAGCATCTTTTCCACCTGGTTACAATTCTCCTGTCATCTTTGAGTCAGGACTACAATGTCTGAGGCTCCTTAAAAGGAACTGGAGTCACTTCATCCTTTTTATCTCCCCATGAAAATCCAGAAACTATTATCACAATGGCATCCTTCTCTGTTCCCCCCAGATTCCATAGAAATGCAGAGAGAAACCCACTGAGGATTGGCTACCTCCTATCCTGGCATGACCACACCCATGGCTGGAGCATCCTTTGCACCTAGACTATCCCTTCCCCATCAGCTTGTCCTTTGTTTCTCTAGCCATCAGACTGTTTTAATACTAGGAGAAAGTATTCTTAATGATTATGGTTCTGATTTTTTAGGTAGGCTGGCCAAGGTTGGTGTGTGAGAGAAAAGGAGACACACATTAAAAAATGAAGTATACATATGAGAAGAGAGATGGAAATGGAGCAGAGCAAAATGAAAAAAGATACACATTGTACAGTGAGAGTAAAAGAACGAAAGAAGTCTATGTAGAAAGATATAAAGTGAATAGATAGAAAGTCACACACACACACACACACATATATATATGTATACATATATATATATTTACAGAGAGAGAGAGAGAGAGACAAACACCCATATACAAAGAGAGAGAGAGAGAGAACATGCAAAAAGACAAGAGTGAGGAGAGAAATGAATAGAAAAAGAGAGGAGAAGGAGAGACAAAGAAAGAGAGAAATGGAGAGGAAAAGAAAAACAGGGAGAGGAAGGAGAGAAAGATTGAGGGAGGGAGGAGAGAGGACAGGAAAAAGGGAGAGAGAGAATGAGAGGGGGAAAGAGGGAAGGAGAGAGATATGAAAGAGAAAAAGAGGGTATTTATTAAGCACTTAATGTATAACAGACAAAGAAGAAAAAAGATGAGGAGAGAGTAGGGAAGGAGAGGGGAGGGAGAGAGACTTAGTAAAAAGAGAAAAGGTAACTTTTAGCTCTAGATCTTATGCTTACACCTTTATTTTTCCTGGAAAGTCTGGGGACAAATATGAAAAGACACACACAGATATAGAAACAAGAGAGGCAGGAAGAGACAGAATGGCATACATGCAAGGAGACCCACAGAGTGAGGAGAAAATAGTGAAACAGAAGATAATGGAGGAGAAAAAAAGGAAAGGAAAAGAAAAAAGTTATACAAATAGAACAAACAACTAAAGGAAATTAGTGGCAGTAAGAGTATTTGAGTATGGTTGAAGCCCCTCTAATACTTCTTCACCCTCCAGCATCAGAAGGGAGGCTGTTTTTGCATGTTCTTGGAAAGTGGGGTAGTGAGAAGCAAGGCTAGATGACTAAGCCCAAGGAGCTAGGTGCTAAGAACATGGGAGTTCATTGCCTGTGCTGGCCACCAGGGTGGTTTGCTCACTTTTGACAGTCAGGGAGACATTGCCCTAGATCCAGGTCCTGTTGGAAAGAGAGGTGACACAATATGGTGTGGTCATAATGGTCCTTTGGTCTCTGGGATCCATGCCATCTTGGCCCCCTAGTGGCTGACCAATTATTTAATGGGATTGGGGAAGCAAACTAGATAGCACAACTAAGCCTGTAGGGAAAAAACAAAAAACAAAAATAAAACAAAAAAACATTTTCTACTCTTCTCCAAAGCAGGGAGTATACAGATAGGTTAAATTGGGATTTTTTTACTCTGAAAGAAAAGGGATATTAAAAGTATAAGCTAGAATCTTGATCTTCTATCCTTAAATATCCTTAAATATAAACCTTAAATATCATTGAAGTTCATCAGTTCTAATCTTTTAATTTTATGGGTAGCAAGGGGTATGTTAGGGCAAGTTTTGAATAATGCCCAAATTGTATCTTCCTGTTTCAATGAAAGCACATGAGACTTTGGGAAAGTGGTTTTCAGCCATGTGTGACTTAGGGTTTGGTACTGTGTGATGATAAAAAGTCTTCTAATTGGCTTTGGAGTCAAGAGAGTTGATGACTCAGTATTATCCAGACTTGAGTATATACACAAAAGGGGAGACTGGCCCATTTCTCATTCTCTTTCCTTTACAGCTCTTGGGGGTAAAAGTGGGGGGACTGCTTGAAGCCGGGTTTCATTCAGATTGGGGTTGGTGAGGGACACGGTTTCTATCTCTCATTTAGCTGTGGCAAAGCTGTCTCTTTGTGTTTATTCTTTCTTAATATTACTTGAACAAATATTCTGTGGTAGATATATCCAGGCAGCAATTATGTGAATTTGGGGAATCCAGAAGCCCCATCAAAGGTCACACTGGTGATTGGAGTCAGGCAGAGTCTATTACAAGTGGGAGCAGTGGACACAGGTCTTGAGACATGAACAAAAATCAAATGATCTGACTATATCCAGGCATTGACCTTGGGAGCACTATAGAGTACAGAGTAGCTATTGAGTGACCCAGCCCAATAACAGATGTGATTGGTAAGGAGCCAATGCAGTAGTCAAGTAAGCTCCTTGACCCATACCAGCAGTGGATTCATCCAAAACACCACACCCTATGTGGAACTTGTACAACTGAACTATCTATTCAAAGGAGAGGTCATCCTTTGAGGAAGCAGTGCTACTGAGCATTTGAGTGAGTTACCCATCACCAGAGCTCTACTACATGAAAACTTCATGAAAAATTCCTTTAGAGAAAGACTTCTGGGGCAAGGAGTAGGGAGGTACCCCTTTGCCATACATATTTTTCCTGTGTGTCCCTCATTACCATTGTGCTCCAAGTTTGAATTCATTCTCCCGTAGGGCTTACAAACAATTGTAGAATTTTAAAGAATGATACACATGTCACTTATTGTTGTGCTTATTGCTGTCATTATCTGAGTCTCTGTTTGTGAAAGTGGAAAATGTTCCCTCAGTTTAGAGTGAATGTTTTGTACTGATTCTTCTTGCTTTGCTGTCTCTGAAAATATCTTTTTCTAGGAGTCAAGTCATTATTTTTTGAAGAGAACACATCTTTGGGGACTTATGACTGACAGCACCAAAATTCCAAACTCTCAAGATTATTAGTAATCAGCTAACCTTCCACAAAGGCCTATATAGGTAGTAATAGCGCCAAGATTCAAATTCAGATCTCTTGGTTATGGATACAGCAAACATTGTATGATACTACACAGATATCTTGGAAGTTCTCAAAGAGAGTGAACCATGATGTGGAGACAAGATAACTATTTCATGTTTATAAAATGTGCATACTTTTTGCGCTCTTGAAAAGGCCATCCTGATCTACTATAATATTATTCTGCCATGATCAGATTAAAGTCATCATATTTCAGAGCTGGAGGAATCTTTAAAGATCATCTCACCCAACCTTATTACTTTACATGAACAGGGAAAACTGAAAGAGGACTTGATAGGAAAAGGGACTTATCTAATATCATCACAAAGTAAATGGCAGAGTTAAGACTCAAACTTATCTTTTAACATTAAAACCATATTACAAAGTGCTAATCATTGGAAAAATCTGGCTAAGAAATGGCTGCTGGATCAGTGGAATAGATTAAGTATACAATACATAGTAATTTAATAACACATTGTAATCTAATGTTTGATAAGCCTGCATATTCAAACTTTTGGGACACAAACTCACTATTTGACTAAAATTGCTGGGAAAGTTAAAAAGAAGTTTGAAAGAAAATAGATCTGGAACAACATCTTACACTATAAATTGAGATAAAATCAGAATGGGTATATGATTTAGAAATAAAGGATGATATCATAAGCAAATTAGGGAAGCTGGGAACGATTTCTCTGTCAGATTTATTGATAAGGAAAGAATTTATGACCAAAAATAGAGGGCATTACGAGATATAAAATAGATAATTTTTATTGCATCAAATTAAAAAGTTCTTGCACAAACAAAACCAATGCAGCCAAGATTAGATGGAAAGCAGGAAACTGGGGGAATTTTTTTTAATAGAAAGTTTCTCTGATCTGACCTCATTTCTTAAATACAGAGAGAACTGAATCAAATTTATAAGAATAGGAGAAATTCCCAATTGATAAATGGTTAAAGGATATGAACAGGCAATTTTTAGAAGATGAAATAAAAGTTATCTGTACTCATATAAAAATGCTTCAAATCACTAGTGAGTAGAGAAATACAAATTGAAATTCTGAGGTACAATTTCACATTTATCAGATTAGTTAATAAAATAGAAAAGGAAAGTGATAAATGTTAGAGGGGATGTGCAAAAATTTGAGTACCAATGCACTATTAGTGAAGTTGTAAACTAATCCAGAAAAGTTCTGGAGAGCAATTTGGACCTACCTCCAAAGAGCTATAAAACTGCATATCCTTTGATTCAGAAATTCTACTAATAAGGCTATCCCTCAAAGAGATTGGAAAATAAAAAGGAAAAGGAACTATATGTATAAAAATATTTATAGCAGCTCATTTTGTGGTGGCAAAGAATTGAAGGGATACTCATCAAATGGGGAATGGCTAAACAAGGTGTGGTATATGGTTGTGATAAATTACTAAAGTACTTAAGAAATGATGAGCATATTTTCAGAAAAATCTGGGAAGATTTACAAGAACTGAGTACAAAGTGAAATGAAAAGAACCAGTAAAGCGTTGTATATGGTAACAGCAATATTGGACAGTGAGCAACCATCATTCTGAGTTATTATGAGCAATATAATGATCCAAGATGATTCTGAAGGACTTATGATGAAAAATGCTATCCACCACTGAAGAAAAAAAACTGATGGAATCTGGATGCAAATTGAAATGAATGTTTTAGACTTTTTTATTATTCTTGTTTTTTATTTTGGTCTACATCTTTTGCAACATGGTAAATTTGGAAATGTTTTGCATTATTATACGTGTATAATATATAGCAAATTGCTTGGCTTCTCAAGAAGGGGGAAGGAGAGAGAAAAGGAGAATTTGGAACTCAGAATTAAAATAATCAAATACTAAAAATTTTAGTATAGAGAAAAAATGAAATAATAATTGAATGTTGGAAATGTTCATCAAAGTCAGTGTTCTTCCCATGACCACATTGCTTATTAGCCAGCTAAGTGGCATATTGAATAGAATGCTAGACTTGTGATTAGGAAGGCCTGAGGCAGAATCTTGCTTCAGACACTTAAAATGTGTGACCTTGGTCAAATCACAACCACATTGAGTCTTAGTTTCTTTATCTGCCAAGTGGGGAACAACAGTGACTTCTCAATGTTGTTGTGAATCTTAAAAGAACTAATACATTCAAAGTGCTTTGTAAACCTTTATGTACTAGTAAAAGGTAGTCAGTATTATTCCTACAAGTCCCTTATTTTTCTTTAGAATTAGAGTGGAGTTTTTATTATTTATAAAACATTTAGTTTGTTTAAAACTTGTATAAAATACCTAATAGTATATCATTATATATATATATATATATATGTATATATATATATATATATATACACATGTATACACACACACATATATATATGCATACATCCATAAACATATTTACATAGATATGCGAGTCGTCCCAAAAGTCTTATTTCAGTTTTAAGCTTAATAATAGAAAACTATATCAAGTTTTTGGATTCTTTCTCTCTCTCTGACCCTCTGCTCTCTCTGTATATATATATATATATATATATGTATATATACACACACATATATATATATGCATACACAATATACATATATGTCTTTGCACAGATATGCTATATGTATACATATATATGCATATATATGCATTAATGTACAGGTAGATGGAGAGATAGAGAAAAGTAAGATAAGTAAAGAGAAATTAATGGAGAAGAGATAGAAATAGATGAATAGAGAAAGATAGATAGATAGATAGATAGATAGATAGATGTCACATTATATACCAACAAATATTAGAACCTATTCCTCTGTCCCTTTCCAAAGACTGGGCTGTTTAAAGTGAATCAAAAACCAAAGTACTGGGCTGTATCATTGTCTCTCTGTACTTCAGTGTGGTTGTCTGTAAATTGAAAAGACTAAACTAGACAATCCCTTAGGGGCCGACTCTGTTTGCTTTTAGTCCATGATTCTAGAATGTTGTATTAGATTTTGGACATCTCCACTGGGCTGTATTATGGTGTGTCTCTCATGGTTCAGTTACCAGCTGCTATCAAAGGAGCTTAGATGGACTTTAAAAATACAAAACAAAACCAGCAGCTCCTTTATATTAGTTGGAGGGCTTGGAGCTCCAGGAGTCCCCCAGGCCAGAGAGAGAAGTAGGAATCTAAGTACTCAGTGGATGATAGGGCCTTAGATATAAAGCTGGAAGAGACAGTTAATTAACAAGCATTCATTAAGAATTTACCAATGTTTTGGCCAGGCACTGAATCAAATATTGGGGACTGAAAGAAAGGCAATAATATGATCTCTACCTTCAAGGAACCCACATTATAAGGGAAGAGAAAACATGAAAGCAATTATGTACCCATAATATATGGCCAGTCTAAACGAAAGATAGCATATACATGTATGTGTGTATATACCCAAATATCTTATAAATATGCCACATTATATATGTGTATTATACATATATATATATTTATCATGATGCATTTATACATACACATATAAATATATAAATAAAGAGCAATAGAGAAGGAGAAGAGAGAAAAGAGAGAGAAACAGAGATAGAGACAGAGACAAAGAGAAGCACTAGGAAATTTAGAAATCATCTAGCTTGATGGCTTTATTTCCTAGATGAGAGAGCTATGGGCCATAGAGCTGTCCAAGGTGATAGAGGCAATAAGTGAGGGCAGAGCTGGGATTTGAACTCAGACCAGTTACTTCACATTTAATGCTTTTTCTACTACTGCTGTAGAAGGGGAAAAATCTCAATTGTTCATATGGGGGGGAGGGGGACTCATTATTGCCTTTCCTGTATAGGAGCAGGTCTGGTCTAACTCCCAGGGGATGGGTTCTGGCCAATTCTTGAATGCAGGTGGGTGGGAAGATTGACAATGGCCCCAGGAAATCATAAATGCACCCCCAAACCCTGACAGGTCCTAACTTTGCTGGGGAAGCTAGGATGGTAGTGATTATAAACTAGTCTCTAGAAACCAGCAAGCAGGAGTCTCTGCCCTGTCAAAGGGCAGGTGTGAATCTCTTTGTAGAGGAAAAGCATGAGATGGAGAGAAAATTGGCATAGGAAGGTGACCTGCTTTCTCCCCAGTAATAGGATTATAGAATCATCCGACTAAAAGCCAAGAAGGTCCTAAGAGTTCATCTGGTCTGGCCCTTTCCCTTTTTTAGGCAACTGAGGCATGGGGAAGGGAAGAGCACAGTAGCAGAGTGAGAACTTCAATTTACACACTCTAACTCCACTTCTAGTGTCCTGTCTATAATGCCATATTCCCATAGCCAAGTCACTTAGACTTGATCTGTTTCCTTAAATGAATAATGAGTAGAATAATAATTAAAATACTTACCTCACAACCTTACTGCAGAGAAAGTATTTGTAGATCTTAAAGCATTTTTGGAGATAGGATCCATTTACTGCCCCTTCCCCTCTATCTGGATCAGATGTGCATGTACATGTTCATTTTAGAAACAGACTCCTAGGTTGACCTTCCAGTCTCTATCCCATGAGTAAACTCTCAAGGGGCCCTGGGGCTGTGGGAAAGGTATGCTTTTGTGTAAGCAGAAGAAAAGCTTGCCTTACCCCTTTCTTGGGAAGGGACTATTGGATTGGCAGGAAGAACAGAACCCAGATGTACCACTCCTCCCCTAAGCACACTACTACATTATTTATACTAAGTAATAGAATAGACGCTGGGCATCCACATCAGCCTGGCCAGACCTTTTAAGTGGTTCTTGGCTGTGGTGTTGCCCATCTTTTGAAATAAAACAACAACAACAACAACAAAACCATGGTGCATCTGTAGCCATGGCCTAAGGAGGAGAAATCAGCTACATGGAAATAAGTTAGTACTTTTATTGGCATTCCATAGCCCCCAAACCATATGCAGATAGGGGAAATCCAACAGACAGGTGACTAGAGAGTTCCTTTTTAATCTACTGAGTGCATTTTGGGGGTGTGATGGTGGTAGGAGAGTCTAGATCTGTGATTTCATCAATGTAGGGAGACATTGTCCCAGTTGGACATTCCCTCCAGCTATGGGAAATCTGTAATGCTTCTATGATTTAAAAACTTAAGAGAATTTCCTGGGGATATATGAAGGTTAAATGAATTGCCCTCAGTTGCACAGCTAGTGAGTACAGAAGTGAACTGGGCTGGACTTAAGCCCAGGTCATTTCCATCTACCTCACCATGTTGCCTCTCTTGGATCATGTTAGCCATTCTTAATAACAACTGGTGTTTAGATAGCTCATTATGGTTTGTAAAGTGCTTTACATATGATTATCTTATTTTAGCCTGACAGCAATCCCAGTGAGGTAGGCACTATTTGCAGTTGAGAAAAGTGATACTCACAGAGGTTGTGACTTCTCTCTGGCCACACACTCTTAGAGCTGGAATTCAACCAGGTTTTAAAAAGAGGCACTTTAAAAAGTTATATAAATGTCAGTTATTATTACCTTATTCTTATATTTTTCAGTAGAGTTTAGCTAGAAATGGTCTGAGGACAAGCCATTTTCCTATGATTATGGTTTTTTAAATGGATTATGTGGAAAAATGATTGCTTCTTTAAAGCTGTATACAAGTATTAGAATGTGAATTTATCTTATTAGATATATGATATGATATGTGAGTTCATCTTGAACTTATGGTATATAATATATGATATTATGTGCTCTGGTATATTACATGATATAACATGATATGTGTGAGTTCATCTTAACCTTATTCCATGGATTTCATTCCATATATGATATGATATGATATGTGATCTCATCTTAAGCCTATTATATATGCTAGAATCTTGATCTAATTATATGTGATCTGATATATATATATTATGTGATATGACATGATATATGTAAACTCATCTTAAACTTATTATATATGATATATAAGCTCATCTTAATTTTAATGATAGAATCTATGATCTGATCTGATATATTATGTGACATATATGACATGACGTGAATTCATCTTCAGCTAATTATACATATATATTATATTACATGATCTGAACTGATAATATGATATTATATGACATGACAAGGTATGATAAAATATAAAGATATGATATAATATGCTATAATAATTATAGCAAAGCATAGGCTTGAGAATTGACAAAATCTTTAGAGATCCTAATAAATCAGAAGTTCTTAACCTGGGGTCCATAGACCCCCCCAAGGAGTCTATGGATAGATTTCAAGGGATGCATGAATTTGGATAGAAAAACTTAACTGTGTTTTCACTAAATTTTTGTATCCTTTGCAATGCTATGTATTTTATTTTGCGCATTTAAAAACATCCCCCTGAGAAGTCCATAGATTTCATCAGATTGCCACAGGGATCCAGGACCTCCCAAAAGTGAAGAACTCATGATTTAAGCCAAACTCAATGATTTTGCAGAGGAGGAAACTGAGGCCTGAGGAGGAAATAACTGTTTCAGGGGTCACTAGTTTAATTAGTGGTAAAATTGGGACTAGAACTTGCATGTCCTAGTCTGCTACTACTCTGGCAACTCTTTTTATGCTTCATACTTAACTGACACCTTGGCAACTGATTTTCAACTTTCTTCATAGGAACGAAGGGGGAGAGATATGACAAGAAAGGGCTTATAAGATTTTCCAGGGACAGCAGAGCTGCCACGTACCAGTCAAATCATTGTCCAAAGTCTGGTCCTTGAAGAGTCCAGGGCATGTGTTGATAAGAAATGTGACTGAAATAAACATACATCTAAGGGACCCACATTGAGTTGGCTCCAGCATTGCCTTGGACTCTGAGCTAAGCAGATAAATAGGGTTTGTCCCAAGCCATTAAGGAAGGATTTCTTTTTCTTTAGGGAGTGAGGAACTCAGAAGGGGCCCCTGGACTTGAAGCCTAGCTAAACAAGAGTCCCTTTTCCCATTTGGAACATACCCAAGAACTTGGTTACTAGTTCTTCTAATTAATTGCTACTTTGGGACACTGAGTCTTGTGCCTTCTCAACAATTTCAGTCAAAATAGGGAATTTTTAAAGTGGAGTCTGTACACTTGCTTTAACACCACCTCTTCTCCCCACCCCCTTCCATATCCACCCCCATGCCTATATCTATATCAGTATCTCTATAGCTTTATCCAAATATCCATTTTACTGCTTTAAAAAGATAATATTAATATATATATATATATATATATATATATATATATATATATATATATATATATATATATATATATATATATATAAATGTATGTATACAACCGTATTTCTCTTTGTCCAATCATACAATTATGTCCAACTCTTTGTTACCTCATAGACTATAACACACTAATATGTCCATGGGATTTTTTTGGAGTAGTTTGCCATTTTCTTCTCCATTGGATTAGGGAAAACAAAACTCAAGTGGCTTGTCCTGGTTAACTAGTGAGGCTGAATTTGAACTCAGGTCTTCCTTATTCCATACCCAGTGCTCTATACACTGAGTCACCTAGTAGCCTCATCTCTCTCTCTCTCTCTTCCTCTCCCTCTCTCTCTCCTTTTCTCTCTTCATCTCCCTTTCCCTCTTCCTCTTTCTCTCCCCCTCTCTCTATTTCTCCCTGTCTCTGTCACTCATAGACTGCCAGAGAAATCCATGTTACAAAATAAAAGTTAAGAACTCCTGACTTATGGATTCATATAAATGTCCTATTAGTGTTACTTCCTGTTATCTTCAATGTTCCACTTATGTCTTCCTCTACTCTCTGCTGGTGGCCTGGAGGAGCCTGGGATTCTCAAAGACAATTCCAATGAAATGCCAATTGCAGCAACACTCACCAAGCTGGCAATATTTCAAGTATGAGCCTGGGGATTATTATGTATTTATTATCTCAAGACCAAACTGGCTAAGTTCAGAACTACCCATCACCTGAGAGCTGCCTCACTAGTCAATTGGTGAGCAGTGGATAGAGCTGGGCAAATCTGACCTCAGACACTAACTAGTGAAAGCAAACCTCTGTTTGCCTCAGTCTCCTATAAGGAACATAATAGCTCCAGCCACAGAGGGTTGATTGTAGGGATCAAATAAGATAGTATTTGTAAAGTGCTTAGCACAGTGCCTAGCATATAGTAGGTACTTAAGAAGTGCTTGTTCTCTTTCCCTTTCATTGTACTCTCCTGCATATGAAGATCATCTATTAAGGTATATAGGAGTGTAGTGTAGGACTTTTTTTTTTTTTAAGTCCCCAGTGTAACAATCTATAGTCGTTTTTTGGAAGTCCCCCTTTTCCAGACCTAACTCAGGTATCAATTCCTTTATCCTGTCCCCAACTCAGGAGAAAGTTATTTTCTCCTACTTCAAATTCTAGCACCTTGGGGAAGCACTTTTAGCTGACCCCAGGACCTGAGTGACTAATCCAGAGCAGCTCAGTCCTGGCCTTTTACTTTCAAAAGAACCCAACCAGTTTCTCCCTCTGTTCAGATCCATCAGTGCCATAAACATTCACACCGCTGTGATTGCCTCCCTGTGGCTTGCTAGGATAACAATGGCAGCTTCTAAAGGGGCTGGATCAGGCCCTGATTTTGCAGGGCTGTGGCCTTTTCTTTAAGATTCTGCTCTCAGGGCCTCTTTGTCCATGGTCCCAGACCCAGGCTCTTCCTGCTTCAGGGATACTTTCCCTCCCTGCTTCCTTCTCCTGTGGGTGTTTCTCAGCTTTTACTGACTTTCTTTCTCCCTGGCTAACAGACTAGATCACTCTCTGCTTCTTACTCCTAGTTCCAGACAGAACTTTCCTGTTTTTATCTGAAAATGACAGTGTTAGAATTTTAACATATGCTTAGATAAGAAAATGGATCCTTTTTTTTTTTTTTTTTGCCTGAGCTTTTACTCTTTTAATTTGATTGGATTGAATATATTTGTCTACTTTAACCCAATAAACTTTTATTAAACAAGCATCTGCTGTATTCTAAGAAGCCTGTGCTAGCTACTTAGGAGAGATCCAAAGTTCAAATATGTAAGCTGTAGTCTATATCTTTTAGTCTAAGATGTCTAGTAGAGTGGGGTAAAGGGTGGACTGGATTCAATGGGAAATAATAGAGGCAAGAGTTGGATGGGGAGTCCTCTGAGAAGCATTTATTAAGATTTACTATGTATCAGACACTGTTTCTCAATGGTGATAAAAAGAAAGACATAAATACATCCTTGTCCCCAAGCAGCTTACATTCTAATGAGGGAGACTACATGCAAATAACTTCATTCAATATCTTCACTACAAATGGAAGGTCCTTTGAGGGTGGGAAGGAGTATGAGCAGTGTGTGTGGGAGGGCTGGGAGTGTGTGTGGGGTGTGTGTGGGTAGGGGGGGTATGGTGAGGGGGTAGGGCGGTCATTTGAAAAAGCCCTCCTCCCAAAGCTGAAAATTGAGCTGAGTTTGTTTTGTTTGTTTTGGAGACAATTGGGTTAAATGACTTGCCTAGGATCATACAGCTGTTAGGTGTTTAAGGTGGGAGCTGAGTTAAAAACAAAACAAAACAAAACAAAACAAAACAAAACAAAACAAAACAAAACAAAACAAAACAAAACAAACAAACAAAAAAAACCTGGAGATCAAAATGAGGAAAGAAAGTACCTACACAGAGTGCAGGAATAAAACTAGTAAAGCCTAATTCTGTGATGGCATAATGAATAGGACTTGGGTGGGGGCCAAGATAAAGTCCACAATGAGCAGTTTTTATTCATATCTTTGCACTATGTCACAATAGAAAGATTACTAGATTTGGAATCCAGTGAGAACCATCTGTAAAATGAAGGGGCTGGGGTAAGTAGGTGGTACAGTGGATAGAGCACTGGCTCTGGAGTCAGGAGGACCCAAGTTCAACTTGAAGCTTACTAGCTGTGAAACTCTGGGCAAGTTACTTAATTCTAATTATCTTACCAAAAAAAAGGTGGGGGGCTGAATTTGATGGCCTCAGAGAATTTTTTTTTTTTTTTTACTCTAAATCTTTGACCCTATGATCCTACAGCTGACACTTATTAGTTATGTGACTTTGGCCAAGTCACTTAACATCCCCAAACCTCAGTTTTCTCATCAGTCAAATGGGGAAAATAAACTTTGTAGTTCTTACCTACAATCTTTGCAAAAAAGGAATACAAAATTTAGGACTTCTTGTAGAATAGAGGAAAATCCTGTAGATAAGGAGTCATCCTCAGAATCAGAAGACTTGGGTTCAAGTCTTGCCTCTAACACATCCTGGCCATTCAACCCTGGGCAAGTTATTTAATCTCTCAGTGGCTCAGGTAACCCTTTCAGATCAAATTTTTTATTTAATGTTTACTTTATGGACTAAAACAAGCATTTCGCTAATTGAGTACTAAGATTATAAATGGAAGAAATGTTGATATGCATTGGCTGAAGGAATTTCCACACTAAGATTTCCTTCTCCCAGGGAAATCTCAGATTTAATCCTCCCCATCCCAATGGTATACAATGTTTGCAGTAGGAGGGAATCTAAAGATTATTCAATCTAATACTCTTAGATTATGGAGAGAGAACAAGATTTAAAGAGATTAAATGATTTGGTCACATAGCTAGGAACTGAAAATGTTTAGCAGAGTGCCTGGTACATAGTAGGCACTTAATAAGTGTTTATTGACCAATTAAAAAATGTTTCTCAATTGAATGATTTGTATTCTTCAGCATGTAACTCAGAGCTGGCCTATAATATTTTTTTAAATACCTGGTGAGTTTAATTGATTACACAAAGCATAGTCTGGGAAATGCTAACAGAGACATTGTCCAAAGTTCTTCTCTAGTTCTGTTTTTTACTGAGTCTAGAATCTACAAACCTACTTCCTGTTTTGGTATTATTTGGCAAAGAAAGAGTCTCAGAGGCAAACCAATCAGGCTGCATTACTTTAGGGCACCAGGAATGAAAGCTGATCTGGTGGTAGGTATGCATTGGGCAGGATTCTGATGCACCAAAACTTTCCCAAGCTGGCTGAACCCATTCTGAGCATGTACTAATATGCAGCCCTGGCACTGGGGATGATGCTGGCCTGGCAGTGCTATTCTTCACGCAGAACATTAAGCCAAGGTCCTGCACGCTCTTGAACATTAAACATCCCATGATACCCATGAAGAAGAGCTACGGGTTTTATTAACCTCGGTGTCCTGGACACATTGCACCAAGAAAGTCATCATTAACCTACCTCTAGACTGGAGGCGGGGGCCTCCTTCCTGTCTTCGCTCTGAGAGCACCTACCTTACGAAATGCCTTCAATAATTTACAGAAACTACCAAAATGTGACTATAAAGGATATAACTTCACCTCAAGGATGGCGATCCATAAAGATTTCGCGATAGTAAAAATTGTGCTTTGTTCTATTACAAGGCTTTTGAAAGTTTATATGGATCTTTCTATGTTACTCTTCATAGGGAGAAAAGGCCTCAGTTCCTTCAGTGAGGAAGAAGGAGGCAGGAAAAACAATTTATTTATTCCTTAGCTCACAAGTAAGGTGGAAGCCATTGACTAGAGCCTCTCTAATACTGAGAACTCTTACTGGGAAGCTTCAAAATATATCCTAACCCAAATATTTCATAGGTTCCCCCCACACACACTTTTTGAAAGATATCTTCTTCTTTTTCTTCCCTAGACACCACCCAAAATCATTTTTAAAAAGGAAGGAGAAGTGAGATTTTTAGCTGTTTATTTTGGGAATCAGCCCAACAAAATAGACAGGTTATTGGGTTTGGAGACAGAAGACTTAGTTTCCAGCTCTGATTCTGTGACTGTCTGTGTGACTTTGGACAAGTCATATAATTTATTTGGACCTAAGTTTCTTCATCTCTAAAATGAGGGGGTTGGGCTAAATCCAAGTTTGCCTTGCCACAAATTACATGTGAGTATCATTGGTGTTCCTTTGGGCAATGCCTCTGAGCCATTCTCATGTCCTGTGCCTCTGAGCCATCCTTATGTCCGTTGAGATGCTTTTAATCTGAGCCTGTACTTCAATCAGCAGCAGCATTTCCCTAATGGGGAAAACAAAGTTATGTGGGAGGTGCCCAGGCAGCAAGGTGAGGGTACTGAATACCAGGGAAAGGATTCAGGATCGAATTGCTTCACACTAATTTTTCTTATGTGTTTATGACTCCTGAGATGGCAGAAATAAACAAAGAACTGATTAAATGAACCTGTTTGGATTTTCCAGTAGGAGGGGGAAAAAAGAAAATTCATCCCCAGTTCTATTGAGCTGGCACTCTGCAGTGGAAAAGATAGCCTTGGCAGGAGGAGCCATGTCACTTGGGTTGGAAAAGGGACCAAATGATTTGAAATAATAGGAACTGACTTTATTTCCAAAGCAGGAGACCTGGTTTTATATCCTGTTCTGCTGCCTTCTACCTGTGGGTGAGGGACCCAACTTCCTCATCTGTAAAATGAAGTTAGCCAAGAAGTTCCCTAAGGTCCCTTTTAGTCTAAATTCTATGATCCTCATAAGGAGGAATTTCAGCTGCTCTATCCTCATCCCACACACTCAGAAATTCATCCATGAAAAGAACTGAGACCCAGTGGATTTCTTCTAAAGCTTATGTGGCCTCCTCTACCATTTTAGATTGCCATATAAACTGAATGCAAAAGCTGGTCCAATACCTCCATTTCAGTACACCAAACCCTAGGCAGCCTAATCCTAACTCTAACCCTATACTTCCCTTTGACCTAATATTAATTCTAACCTCTAATCTTATCAATACTCTCAACTATCCAGTTTTAAATCTTACTATAAACCTGAACTTGACCTTAATTGGCTTTGCCTCAGACCCTACAGGTGTCTCCAATTTCTAATCAAATCCTCCCCCTAATCCTCTGGTTGTACTTTTTATTCCTCACTGACTGAATAAGACACCAGTCCTCCTAAACTCACCTTGATTCCTAGAGTAAAACTCCAACTCTAACTCAACACACTCACACAAACATTAGCCTTAATCCCTCCCCCCCCCCCCCCCCCCCCCCCCCCCCGGCTGGGGTCAAGTGACTTGCCCAGGGTAACACAGCTAGGAAGTATTAAGTGTCTGAGACCAGATTTGAACTCCGGTCCTCCTGAATTCAGGGCTGGTGCTCTATCCACTGCGCCACCTAGTTGCCCCCCATTAGCCTTAATCCTAACCCTTACTCTTCAGGAACCTCCTAACAAGAACTCTGATAATAAACCTTAACTGGTGCCTCTGACTCCCACTTCACCTCCATTTCCAAATCAGACTCTCAGCCTCCTACATTTGGTCTAATATTAACCTTAAGCTCTAATCTTAATCCTACCCAAACATTAAACCTTACTTTGCCCTTAAGCAAATAAACTAACCCTAACTTGAATTTGTAGGCAAAATGGTATTCTGGGTAGAACCTTGGATGTAATGTCTGGAAATGTGGATTCATATCCTGGTTCCCATATTTCTTAACTACGTGACCCTGAATGAGTCAATTCTCTCTAACTCTGAGCTACTTCCCTTTCAAAATGAAGATCACAATATTCTTCTGTCATGATAATATGTCATCATAATATTCCTATGATTATAATTTGCATATATAATAGGTTTTTCGGAAGGAAAGTGCTTTGCAAGTCGGGAAGTATAGAAATGTGAGCAGTTATTTATTACTTTCTTGTATGGCCTAAGAATTGATCCTTAAATGTAGGGAAAGACATTGGCTTTATAAGAAATGTCAAGATACTTGGATACATATGCTGAGTTCTATAAGATTGGGCTCCTCACAAATAATGACAGAAGCTCAGAGTACCAATGCATATACTTGAGAGACCACTTAGTCCAATTTACGGTCACAAAGCATAGAAGCCCAGGCAAAGACCTAGAACTGGAAAATCACCAGGCTGACCCGAAAATATCCTATTCCTTATGAAGAGCAACAGACCATCTCCAAAGTCAGTCCTGCCCCTTTCTCCCCACCATATGGTGGCAGGTCTATTCTGCAAAATGAATCCCATTTTCCGTTTTGCTTCATGGTGTCATACTCTCCAGTCTTACCACAAAACATAGTAACACATTTCATTTGACTTGGCCCTGAAGTCCATTTCTCTTTCTTCTTAGCCTAAATAGCTTCTCCCTCCACCTCTCATCATTATCCAATGTGCTATAGTACTGTACTCTTAATGAAGATAATATATATTTTGGTCCAAATCTGTGATCTTGCTGTGCATAGAGAATCCCAGTACAGAGAACTTTCTATTAATACAACTTAATGCCTTGAGAAAGTTGTCAAAGGACAAGGAGCAGCTGAAGAGATTTGCCCAGAGTCCTACAGCCAGTATGTCTCAGAAGTAAGAATCCAAGTCATTAGCACTCCAAGACCCGCTCTTGATACATTAAACCTTAGTGCTGCTCATGTAACAAGAAAATGACTAGAAGCCAGCACTCCTAGAGCCTTACAAGTTGCAAAATGCTTTTCTTACTAACTCTGTTAGTAAATAATGTAGTAGTATTTTAGCACATTTTGACAACATTTAGCACAATACCTGGAGATGATAGGTGCTTAATAAATGCTTATTCCTTCCCTCCTTTTCTTGCCATAGTATTTATTGCAAGTATGATTGTCTTTACTTTATAGATGTGGAAATGGAGATTCCATAGAGGACAGAAACACAGAGTTAATAATTCTCAGAAGCTGAATCTGAACCCAGGTCTCCTAATGTTGTGTTCAATATTATTTCTGGTTGACGCTCTACAGAGAAAAAGTGCTCTCTAAATGTTTGCAGAATGGAATAGAAAGGAATGCAATGGAATGTGGTACTAATTTGTATTGGAGTTTGGCTCCATTTCTATGGTTCCTTGGGATTTTAGAAGGTTATCTAAAAAATAGGGAGTTTCCCATTATCCAGGGTATCAATTCTCAAACTTTATGGTCATAAGATTCCTTTATACTACTTCATATACACAAGCATATAAGATATACTTTATACTCTACACTCTCCTACCTTACTCTCTCAATGAATTATATTAAACCTAAGGATAATCTTCTCAACATCATACCCAGTGAGCTTTAACCTTTAAGTGGGCTGGCTCAAATGTTCTAGCACACCAGGATACTCTGACCTTGAGCACATATATTAAAGTGATTCGAGGTATTCTGAAATGGACTTAGAGCTGCTATTTGGAGTCACTGGATGAAACCAGATTAGGAACACACCGGCATGTCATATAGAATTATTTCTCAGAGCAGGTAAACCTCACCTTGGTATCAGAAGTAGATAATGACAAATATTTTCAGGAGACTCCTGGAGTCAATGTTGTCTTGATGAGGCTCTCAAGATGACCTGGTCATTTGGAAGGTTTTTTCCCCATTCATATTGGTTAATGATTCCTCCTACACAAACTTTTAGAATTCTCTGCCTGAATCTAGGTCTGATCATGACTTTTCTCTGGGCAAGAACATTCATTTAGCAGCCCCCTGATACTTCTAGGACAAATTCCCAAGCTTAGCATTTAAAGCCCATTGCAATCCGATCCCAGGAGACCTTTATAGGATTGGTAGAGATCACTGCCTTTCACAAACTCCCCAGTCTAGGCACATTGGCCTATTTGTGACTTCCCAAACTGAGCATTCCACTTTCTACTTCCCTTCCAGCTCTAAATTTACAATTCCATGAAATAACTCCCTAAGTGAGATATTAAGTTCCTTGAGGAAAGGGATTTTTGCTTTATCATTTTATCTCCATCCCCTAACACATTTACTTGGCATAAATAAATGCTTGATAGAATTCATTAGACTGGAATGAATTGGATTGGTTCTTCCCTTTCCTATGATAGGCATTTTTTCTCTTTCTTGGTCATAAGATAAATGGAGAGGTTATTAACTTGCCAGTGCTAATGGGCTCCATAGAGCTAGAAAAGACCTTTGGGATCATTTAATAGATGAAGAAACTGAGGCTTATTCAGGGCATGTGACTCACATAAGGTCACAAAGAGGATGGATGATTGGCAGGGTTTAGATACAAATCAAGGTCTTCTGCCTCCCCATCACTATCGCTGGCCCGTCAATATCTTGGAGGCAGCAGCTCTTGTCTGTCTCCTCCATTCACTGGAGACATGTAACACTGTAACCATTATCAAGATCAGCATGTGTCAGAATTGAGGCAGGATATCCTATGGCTCCCTGAAAAGGCTCAGCAACTATGGATAAACAGTAAGTTGTTAGAAGAGATTCCTAGAGTATTGACAGACACTAAGTAACTGCTCCACTGTCTGGAAGCCACACAGGGACCGGAGACGTAACTGTTGCTTTGGTGGTCAAAAGATCTTACTGATGTTCAAAGGACAGTACTTCTAGGAGATGAACGTAATGGCCCATAATGCTTCTTAATGTCGATTTCAGTGACTCTATGGGAGCTGTTGTGTTCAGACAGAAGGCAAAAGAGCACGTACAGATGAAGGTCCTTTGCTCTGGGTTCTACATTCTAGGAAGGACATTGGGTAGGTCTCATGGGCAGATGAGGGATGGTGAGAAAGGACCAGTGGATAGGTCCTGGCAAGTTACAACTTCTTGGTGCTTTAAGCAACTACAGAATGAGTGTAGGAAGGGAGGATACAAGCCTTTATTTAAGCACGACTAGGTATGGAGCACTGTGCTAAGTGCTTTACAAAATATCTTACTTGAAGGTGAATTAATGAAGTATGTTTAACTTGGAAATGAGAAGACGTGATTTCTGTCTTCAAGGATTTTTTTTTAAAAGGCTGTCAAGGGGAAGAAGAAGAATCAGGTTTGTTTTGCCTGGTAACAGTGGGGAGAAGTAGAAGCTGTTGGGGAAACTGCAGAGAGGCCAGTTTTGACTGGATATAAAGGAACACTTCCCAATAATAAGAGTTGTACAATAATAGAAAGGGCTGCTACGTGAGGTACTGAGTTCCCCATCACTAGAAGTGTTCAAACTGAGGCCAGATGTCATAGAAAGCATTTTTTTTTCACTTGTGGAGATGGTAAGATTAGAAGACCACTCAATTCCTTTCCAATCTTGAGATTCTTTAACTCTAAGACAGGAAATTAGTCCCAAAGAGAGTACGTTAATCAGGAAACATTTATCAAATACCGATCATATGCCAGGCGCTATGCTAAGGGCTAGAGATACAAAGAAAGGCAAAAAAGACAGTTCCTTCTTTCAAGAAACAGTCTAATGGAGGAGAAAACATGCAAACAGCTAAGTGCCAATAAGATATAGACAAGATAAATTGGAAGTGATCAACAAGGGGAGGCATTAAGGCATTAAGAGGGATTAGGAGAGGTTTCCTGAAGAAGATACAATTTTAGCTGGACCTTGAAGAATGTCAGGAAAATTAGAAAGAGGAAAAGAAGAAAATGAGAGTTCTAGACATGGCAGAAAGCCAGTAAAATACATGGAAATGGAAAATTCAGTAGCTTATGGAAGGAATGATAAGAGGGGGGATATCTCTGGATTGTATGTGGGGGATCCCTAGGTCTATACTCTTAGCAAGGGTTAGTAAGAAACCTTTTCCAAGTACCATGCTAAATCCTCAGTCATTTGGTCCACTGCTAGGGAATTGGAATTACTTGTGTGCACATTGAGACAGCCTATTGTTATGGAAGCTCTAGGAGTAGTTTTCCTTGGCCTAGGTATGCCAGTGGCCTAGGGACCCAGGGATCTAGAATAAGTGGGAAGGGAAGTTCTGCAGGCCCTGTCTTGTCCTAAGACACACATAAGACACAGTTAAGTCAGATGAACTAGTATTCATTAAATACCTACTATATGTTAGGTAGCAGCTAAATAGTGCAGTGGATAGAGTACTGGATTTGGAATTAGGAAGACTCATGATCCTGAGTTCAAATCTGACTTCAGACACTAGCTGTGTGATCCTGAGCAAGTCACTTAACTCTCTTTGTCTTTATTTCCTCATTTACAAAATGAATTGGAGAAATGACAGTCTACTCCAGTATCTTTGTCAAGAAAAACCCAAAAGGGATCAGGAAGAGCCAGATAGGACTGACTAATGACTGAACAACATCAGCAAAATATGTTTTGGGTATTGTTAAGCACTGAGGATACAAAAAAAGGACAAAAAATAGTTTCTTTTGTCAAGGAACTCACAAATTGATGAGGAACAACATGAAAACAACTACTTATAACACACACAGAGGCACAACTAAACAATAACAACAACATCATTATTGTTACTTTTGTAATCAATCAATTAACCAGTAAGTGGTTGTTAAGTGATTACTATATATTATTAAGTATTCTGTTAGAGCTTGGGGCTATAAATAGAAAAGTGAGACAGGTTTTACCCTCCAGAAGCTTATGTTTTAATAATGCCAGGCATCAGCTGAGAAATCCTCCCTATTGCCATTTGGAGAAAGACCCTTTAACTAATGAGTAACCTTAAACACTGCCTCCTCTACAAGACAAGTGGGAGAGCAGATATTCTTGATCTCAGCTTCTGTGACAGCTGCTATGAGCCCAAGAGCTACCCACGGCTGCATCTGATGGCAGTTCCAGATATTATTCATCTCCAATAAATAAAAAGCAACTGCAGAGAACATGCCCTGTGACAAGAGGCTGCCGGTTAGCTGCTCTCAGGAACCTTGGCCCTCTGGGGCTGAATCAGAGAATACAAAGTTTGTGGAGGCAATGCTGAGCCAACGGTCTTCTTGTCTCCTTCCACAGATGCTAACCATTTCCCGACTGAGAGGGACATGTGAGGATTTCATTAGAAAATTTCCTGAACATCCTGGTGCCCTTATCACAGATCTTAGAGCTCTGAGCGTCTTCAGGGAGACAACTAGTGTCCACATTACTTTGAGATCAAGAAAATAAATTTTGTGCATATTTTACAGAATCATAGAATGCCAGAGAATATTGTATGTTTGAATTAGGAGGGATCTCAGAAGACAGTACATAGATGTTGGACCTGGGATAGCTCTTAGAACATAGATAGAATGCCAATTCAGTTCAATTCCTTTTAATAAATGTTTGTTTGGTGGCTTCTACATGTAGAATACAAAATCAAAAAAGGAAATTGTCATAGAAAACTGGAAGAGAATTTTGCACATCAAAAACAGAATGTCAGTTAGGAAGGACCTTAGAATAATAATAATATTTAGAATTTAAATAACACTTTAAAGTACAAAACCCTTTATAAGGACCTATATGTGGAAGATAGAATTTTAGAGATGAGAAAGACTATAGGACACAGGAAGTCAGAACCAGAGGAGACTTTATAAATGATCTAATTCAATATTCTTATTTTACATATGGGGAAACTGTGGCCCAGAGAGGGAAATGGATTTACTCAAGATCATCTGGCTGGTAAGGACGACAAATCCAAATGCAATGTGGATCTTTTGACTCACAGTCCATTCTCCTTTTTGATTAGCAGCGGATTCCCAATCCACCAAGTTTTCTCATGTCCCAAACACTGAACTGAGCATTCACCCAGAGGAGGTCTTTGTTGCTCCTGGAGAAAGATGAAAGGTTTGGAGAGGAGAGTCCATCCTTCTCTCCTTTCAGCCTAAAAGAGGACCTTGTGGCACTTTGCAACATTAATAGAACCTAATTCTTTAATGGACTCTGTGTGCATTTCTTTCAGTGTACTGAGGTCTTTAAAAAGCCTGTGGTGAATTACACTGACATAAACCTTTTATAGGAACAATCAAATATCACTTGGTAAAATAATTAGCATAAGAATAGCACAAAGTCAGACTGTCTGATGCATTGTGCCAAATATCGGAATGGCTCCTCCCGGTTCCTCCTTTTTTGTGGGTGAGGGCAATTTTGCTCGTGCTCCTAGCAAACCTCGATGTGCACAGCAAATGGCCAAGCCTGGCTATTTTGGTGAGACATTTTATTCTCTTCTGCATGGCTGGACAGCCAGGCCTTGCACTGGGCTAATTGCTCTGGATCACGTGTTTTGGGTGGTATGAAGGAGGAGAGAGAGGAAGAAAGGGGGGAGGGAGAAGGAAATGGAAAGGACAAGAAGGAGAGAAGGAAGGGGGGGAAGAAAGAATGGAGAGGAGAGTGGCAGGTAATGGAGGAGATAGAAAAGACCCCCAAAAGAGGGAAAAGGGTGAGAAAGAAAGGAAGAAGAGGAAGGAAAGAGAACATGGTGGGAGACAAGGGAGAGTTGAAATGAAAGGAGGATATAAAAATAGGGAGGAGAGAAAGAGAATGGTGAGAAAGAAGGGAGAAAGATATAAAGGAAAGAGGGGAGAAAAGAAGGAGGAAGAAGATAGTGGAAGAGAAGGGTAAGGAAGGGACAGGAAAAGTCAAGAGGGAGAGATGGAAGGAAAAGGAAGGAGGGAGAGGCTGGTAGAAGCCACAGAAGGGAGGATGAGAGGAGATAAAATACCTGACTCCCCAGAATGGGCCTAATCTAGTGCTTGCTCTGTTTGCAATCTCTCTACTAGCTTCCTTGCTCCTTCACTTCCCCCCATCCCCAACTTCCTATTTGGGTTTCCTAGTATTTTCTCTAGTTGACCAAGTACTAAGGACTGGGCTGTGTTTATGCTTGCTGGATAAAAAGCATCATCACAGGAAAGGAGGGTCCCTTGAAGGGCTCTAGATAAGATGTAGTTGAAGTACTGGGTACAGGCTGGGAGAACATTGCTTGCTATGATAAAGAATCAGTGTTTTAGGCTGGAAATGTGTAAGCCTTTGAAATGGTAAATAACAGGGTTCCTCTGCAAAGGCCTTGCCCCACAGAGAATTATTCCAAAGCCCTGGGTGTTATTTACATTCCATGTGTGCATGTGTGTATGGCCGCCCAAGATAGATAATAAAGAGGTTTAACAAAAGAAACGTCTCTTGCCAGAGAAGGACGGACAGTCCTGGTGAAAACAACAGTCCATTTGGGTGCCCTCCTTCCTGGAGCTGCCAGCCTTCAGTCCATTGTGTGTTCAGGAACTCGGATTGGAGATCAGTTGGGCCTAATTAAAACGTGGGACTTCTCTCTGTGTCTCCTTTAATTTAGTTGATAGATATGAAAACCGACTGAGGAAAGAAAACAACCAGGCATTTCTCATTAGGGAAGGACAATTTTCCAAGGGACAGAGGCTTGCTGTCAGTTTAGGGGAAACAAGAGGCCCTATTCTCTGAATGAAATGACTTGGAATACCTGAGCTGATGCTGCTGCCTCAGACTCGGACCTACCCAGCCAGAGAGCTGCTCATTCCATTGTGACAAAGAAAAATAATTTTGGAACTCTGAAGGTTTCCTCATTAGGGCACTGGGGCTCCTTACAGAATGAGAAGAATTAGAACTAGAAAGAACATTAGGAATAAGTATCAAGTTTTACCATGGAATCCCTCTTGTTTCACCAAGAAGAAACAGGTTCACAAAAGGGAAGGTACTATGAGCTTGTGCTCAGGTAACCAGTAAATAGCAGAGGCTAATTTTGAACTGAGATCCAAAGGCACCAAATCCAGCACAAGGAAAATCTATCCTAGGATGTCCATCAATTGAGAAATGGATGAACACAACTGTAGCATGTGATTGTGATGGAATATTATGCTATAAAAATGATGATGGCGATGGTTTCTCAAAAAACTTGGGAAGACCTCTATGAACTGATGCAAAGTGAAGTGAGCAGAACCAGCAGAATGTTGTATATGGTAATAGTAATACTGTAATGATGATCAACTATGTAAGACTGCTACTCTAATCAAAATAATGACCCTAAGAACCTATGATCAAAAATGCCATCTACTTCCACATCAGAGAGAACTGATAAAACTCTGAGCATAGATTGAAGAATACTTTTAAAAGATTCCTTTATTTTCCTTCTTTTGTGTGTGTGTGTTTTCTTTTGCAACATAACTAAGACGGAAATGTGTTTCACAAGAATTCACAAGTATAATGGACATGGTGTTGTTTGCCTTCTCAGGTTGGAAAGGCTGGAAAGGAGACAAGGACTTTAGAATTCAAAATTTTAAAAAATGAATGTCAATCTTTTTACATTTAATTGGGAAAAATTCAATGAAATAAAAAAATCAAAAGAAAAAGTCCCTCATAAACAATTCAATTCTAGGTTTTGTAAACAAGTAGAGAAAGTTTTTTTTTTTTTTTCCTATGTTTTGTTTTGTTTTGTTTTCCAAGGGAAACACAATTCTTCTAGAGGCACTTGTTCACATATGGCAGCACCATCCCTGGGCTACTGCCGTATGTAAGAACACAAGGTTTTATGACTTATTGTCTGCAAGATTTATGGAGTTGATCTACGATCAGCCATTTTTCATATTCTCATCTTGTGAGCAAACACTTTGAGACCCAATCCCTGCAGAAGAGCTCGAGGTGTGAAGCCGCCAGATCCAGATGCAGGGAATGTGTCACCCACTGCCAACACAAACTGTGTCCTTTCCCATGTTGCTGCTCCGGTTTTCTCCTTACTAAAAGGACAGGCTGTGGTAATGGCAGTGATCATTTACTTGATTAAAATGGGCTGCTCTGGAGCTATTTTGTGGTATGTTAATGAGTGCTATATCATAGACATTTATTAAATTAGATTTCATAAATGTCAGCAATGTTTGCACAGGAAGTACACAAGTCTAAATGTGGACAAAACATGGAATTAATTTCCCTCCTCCAAGGAATTGAAATCCCTGTGGGGGTTAAGGTGTGCTAGGAAGGTGAGGGCAATAACTCAGGGTTCAGATGTTTAATATTAACACCAGACTGTGTGTGCTATTTGGTCTCATGTCCCACTGAAAAGACAGCCTTGTAGGAGAACTTGAAGACATTTAAAAGAGGGAAATAACACATCTCAGCCCTTCCTCCAAACAGTTCTTTGGCTTCCAGAGTCACAAGATTTCACCTTTCCCTTACTTTCAGATCCGCACAAATGCGCTGAGTTCTAGAAAATAAGTGACAAGAGGAGGAAATGGAACTTGGTGGACAGCGTTGGTTTGGCTTGGGATCCAAGGATAAGAGAAACCCAAAGTCTTAGAATTGGAAAAGAGCTTAGAACACAACACCATACAGAAGTAGAGGAGAGCTCCGACCCAAGACAGCCCATTCTAGTGGATAACTCTAATGATTAATGTAAAAGTTTGCCTTTTACATCAAGTCTAAAGAAGACACTTTGCAACTCTTATCCATTAGTTCTAATTCTTTCCTCTGGGGCCAAATAGAATAAGCTTAATTCCTTTTGCACGTGACACCCTTTCAAAGCCTTCTAGAGAATTATGTCTTCCATAAATGTGTCCTTCTCCAGGATAAACATCCCCACTTTCCTTTCATTGTTTCTCCTATGGCATGATCTCAAGGACATTCACTGTCCTGGTATCCCTCCCTTGGATGCCCTCTGGCTTTCCAACACCTTTCATAAAATATGGCAGTCAGAGCTGAACATGATATCCCAGATGTGGTCTGACTTGATCACAGATTATTAGAAATGACCTAAGGGATCATTAGCCCAATCCTACCTCATTTTAAGAAGGTCCACAGAGGGAAAATAATTAGCTTAAGGCCATGCCTTCTAGTAATGGATCTGGAATTGAATACAGATCTCCAGTTTTGCAATCCAGTCTCTTTTCACTTCAACAGATCAAATTTGCTTATCCCTGCTGTACATTAGCCAAGTGGTAGCCATTAACCATGACAGAAAGGTGTAGGCAACTATTACAAAATACAAACCTAGCAAGCTGTAATTCACATTTATATCCATGCAATTCTTTGGTCCTCCAAACTCTGTCTTCTGTTTCTCCAGCCTCAGCTTCTACTGACAAGTTTTTTTTTTTTAACTAGTTGAAAACCCATCCCTAAACTATATTATCCTTATGTATTACAAACTCCAATTCTAAAGATCTGATTAGATTTTTATTATTTTTAAGTCTGTGTGAATAAATAAGCATTTTCATAGGTATCATAGTGAAAACCATTATCCTTTTAATCAGCATCATGAAAAGTGCTACAGAAAAAGTGAGTAGCCAATAGCCTAGAATCATTGAATATGGATCTGAAGTTGGAAGAAATCTTAGAGCCCACTTGCTTTAAAAGTCTCATTTCACATATGGGGAGACTGAGGTCTAATAAGGTCCATTGAAGTCATTCAATAGGTGGCCCAGCTGCAGGTCAGCAGTTTCTTGGAAATTAATTATTCAAGGAAAAGAAAAGGTCTCAGTCACACAAGCATGGTCCTGGTGAATGAAGGGAAGTGCAGCTCACTGATGAGCACACTGCCGAGGGTCCAGACTTAGGACTGTAATGCCCTGACCAGTTTCCTTGTCTGCTATTTCCTCCTGTTATCTCCAGGCTCTGTTTCTGGGGGTAAATGAAGCCAGGTTCTTTCTCTCTGAAAAGAAAATCCTTGTCCATTTTCATGAATTCTTGGGCTATTCTGGGCCAATACCTTTATGCAGCATCAAGCCTAAAATGATGATGGGGTAAAAACATTGAGGAGGTTTAGAAATCATGTTGGACGATATATAACGGGGAGACCCAAGGTCAACCGTGGCAAACCTCTAAAGCCTATCAATTTCATCCATTACTATTCATACTACTCTTTAATCAGTCATCACCAGCCAAAGGATTTAAATTTGGAAGGAACCTTAGAGGTTATTTTGTTCTTCTCTCATTTTATAAAGGGGAGAACTGAGGTGACTTGCTTGAAGTCACAGGGAAAAATCAAAGAAGGGCTAAGAATTTTAACTCAATTGTTCTGATTCAAAATCTGGTATTTTTTCCACTACATGGAACTACATTATCCTTTGAAAACATTTTTTTCTGAGGCTGTTCCTGGTTGGGAAAGACAGTTTTTTGGTCAGCAATAGATGAAACATTTTCAGGAGTATTCTTCTATTATCTAGTAAGCTAAAAATAATCACTCTACAACAACAGCATTTATTTCTCTAGTGTTTTTATTTTAAAATGCATTTTTCCAACAGTTGCTCACTCAGGAGTATACTGGTAAATATTTAACAACCAGTTCTCTAATTCTACCCTCCCTCTCTTCACCAAAAGATTTCAGGGTACACTTTTAAATTTAATCTGAATTATTAACATTTTTATCCATCATTTTCTCAAGTTTGGCAACCAAAAATTTTAATTTCCAATTTGTAGCTTGTTTAATTATTCTTACTGAAAATTTAACAATTAGCTCTTGAAAGCTGGGTTGATGGGGGTGTTTGCACTTCCCTGATGGTGGCAAAATAGAAAGGAATCTGAAGGCTAAGCTATCAGAAAAAACTGACATAGGGTCTTGGCTCTGACTATTATTGGCTATATATAATATTTATTATTGTAATTGTAATGCAAGCCATTCCTTAGCCTCAATTTCCTTCTCTGTAATATGAGTATAAATACTCTTATGCTATCTACTTCAAAAAAACTGTTGTGTGTTATAATTAAAATGATAGAGAGGTGAAAGGTTTTTGAACCCCTAAGGTGCCATAGAAATGTCAGCCCTTATGATGATGATGATGATGTATAATTTGTCTGAGAAAAATGGTTAGGTGATTTCATCAGGATAAAAATAATACCTCAACATCAGTAGAAGCCATAGAAGAATATTAATCCAATAATACACCTTCAGATTGGGGAGACTGCCTAGCACTATGTGTCTGTCCTGACAGAAGGCACTTGGGAAAAAAATCAATAAGATCGATTATTTGGATGCCCAGTGTATAGCTATAGACCAGTGTCCTTAGATGTCTAAAAGAGCAAATATTCTTTTACACACAATTTTGTAGATTCCCAGAGCAGGTGATATAAAATCATCCTGCTAGATGATGTCTACTTTTGAAAGCAGGTAAAGGAGAGACAGAGACAGACAAAGCAAAACAGAGAAAGAAAAACAGACAGACAGACAGAGATATAGACAAAGGATGAGAGATATGGAGAGAAGATGAGGGGGAGGGAGGGAAGGAGAGAGAGAGAGACAATCAGAGACAAAGAGATAGATTTGGAGAGAGATGAAAAAGTGAGAGAGAAGGAACAAAGGAGGGAAAAGAAAGAATGGAAGGAGGCAGGGAAAGAGGAGTAAGAAAGTAAGGAAAAAGAAAGGATATAGAAAGAGGGAAAAGAAAGAAAAAGGAGGGAAAAAGACAGGGAGGGAGAAAGAATAAAGAGAAAGAACTAAGGAAGAAAAAAGGGTAGAAGAGAAGTAGGAAGGGAGGAAGAAACAAAGAAAGAAAGAAAAGAAAAAGTAGAAAGATATAGGGAGGGAGAAAGAAGGAAGAGAAGGAAAGAAGGAAGGAAAAGAGAGGGAAGGAAGGAGAGAAAGAAAAAGAAGGAAGGGTCATTTGTGTGAGTGTGAGATACACATAGCATAGAAATATGTCTTCTCACACAGAACAAAAATAATGATACCTCCCATTGATGCAGTGCTATAAGGTTTGCCAGGTAGTCTCTTCACAATAGCCTCCGAGGTAGGGAATACAAATATTAATGTCCTACTTTTACAGATGAGGGGACTGAGGCCCTAAGAGGTGTCGTGAGTCACCCATGATCACACAGCTAGCAAATGTCAGAGCCAGAGTATGAATTGAAATTCAATCTACTATCTCCAGGCCAGCTGTCAATAATGAAGGCCTCCTTGCTTTAGCGTACTGAGAAAGAGGGACACCGAACTTGCCAGGAGCTAACAGGACACCATCCGTCAGCACATTCTGCCAAGTCAACTGGCATGGTCAACGGGATTCAGTATTACAACCTCTGCAGTTTTGTACAGGGTCAAGAAGAGTAATCCCTCCACTTTAGTCTTCCCCTGATCCTTTACTGTGACATGGGGGTGACCCCGGGTTCTCAAGAACAATTCCATCAGAGCATCACTTATGGTAGGCCCAATGAAACGGGAAAGGCTTAGAATAAGAGCCCAACCGAAAGATGTATTGTAAGAGGACTGGCCCAGTCAAATTCAAGTGCTATTATCACCAGGTAGGCCACAGGCAGAAGATCTTCTCAAATCCCAGTTCTTTGTTTATAAATCTAGTACCCCTTATATTGTGTCAAACTATGGCTCTGGCAGAGTTCAATATGACCTCTCTCTCCCATTGATTACCTTTGTAGCCTTCAGATTTTAAAACAGAGCTGTCAGACACACAGCCCCAGGACCCCAATCGCTGAGAGAGACACCATTCATATCAAAATACAATTGTGAAATATTTAACAAAATAAATAAAAATACAATAGCATATATGTTCATAATAGTAACATATTCTTTTATAAAAAGACATGGACAAGAGACTGTGATAAGATGGAACTGAGAAGCTGTGTTTAAGGCAGATCTCCATGAATGAGATCCATTCAAGTGTGTAATTAGGTTCATTGAGAGATTTGCCCTTTTAGATGGATATCTGAAATAGTCTTTGAGTTTTTTGAGCGTGGTACTGAATTCAACAAAAACAAATCCAAATCCCATTATATGACACATCATAACATGGTTAAAATTCATTAGAATATTAAAACACTATATAAAATTAAGACCCATTGCTTATGTCATAGCTTCTTGCCCACTAAGACCATTCCTTCCTTGGTTAGGAGGCACAAATAGGACATCCTGTCTTAGTAGGTATTCATAATAAACAAAAGCTGCATGATTCCTGTCATTCACTTCTTACAGATTATCTATGAGGGAAAGTCAAAAAAGAGCAAGTTTTCAAAGGTTTTGTGACTCTACTTCCTACTTACAGGAAGATTCTACTAAAGCTCCTTCAGGAGCACCAATGGTAAAGCCAGGTGAGACCTAGAGAAAAAGTAGACAGGAGCACATTGGACTTGATATATATGTGATTTTTTTTTCAAGTTTAAGACAAATCTGCTGGACACCTCAATCCTTTCTGATACCCAATTTGAAATTCTTAATGGAGTCACAAAATCTAGCATGGTGTAATGAAAAGAACCTTGAATTTGGGATCTGGAGCCTCACATCCTGGCTTTACAGTAAAGCAGAGGTTCTTAAACTTTTTTTCCACCCCTTTCTGCCTAAGAAAATTTTACATGACCCTTGGGTATATAGATACACAAAATTGGTATACTAATCCAAAATTTACTTGATAACAAATCATATTTTTACAATCTCCACATTCAGTTATTCGACTCCAACAGAGGGTCGCAACCCACAGTTTAAGAATCTTTGCAAAAGAGCACCTATATAGCCCAGCTGAATTAGGATTTGAGTTAATCATTTCACTGTGTAGTGAATTTTCTCATCAGTTTCTTCACCTAAAAATGAGAGTTTAGAGTAGATGATCTGGAGTAGATAAAGTTTTGTTCTGAATCTCTGGTCCTACAATCCTTCTCCCTGCTTCTATGGGTCTGGATTTATAGTAGGAGAGAATGCAGATATCTATCCTGATCCTTTAATTCTATGAAAACAACATTTATTAAGCACCTATTATGGACAGAAGACCATTAAGTGCTGGGGCACAGAATTAAATTTAGAAATAGTGTCTACCTTAGGCATTCTAGTGGAAGAAGGTCCTTTTGGGGATGGGAATTTGTGAGAACAGAAGAGTCAAAGGATAGGACCTATCCATCACTTTTAGCTACCTCTTAAAATCAAGAAAAAAGGAGAGGTTATATTCATAGAAAAGAAATCTGGGGCCTTTTTTTTTTTTTAGAGTCTTGCAAAAACTGTCAGTGAACTGATTGCCTCTATATCTGGTCTCTGACTTTGGTTAGAAGTCAGAACTGAAATACACTTGACCCCTCACCTTCCCTGCTTCCTTATTGATCTCCCCCCACATCTGAATAACTGGCTGGTGCCATCACCTCCTGCTGATTCACTCTCCTTCACATTCTGCCCACCCAATGTTGAACTCCCTTCCGGATGCCTTTCAATAGTAACTCAACCACCTCTTACCCTGATACAGCTCCCCTCCAGTCTCAGCCGGCTTGTCACATAGCTTTTGAATTGGGTTTTAGGGGGGTTTATCTTCCCCACCACTTAGCAGCCAATGCTTTCTAAATGAGTGCCTTTTGTGGTAAGCCAACAGCCACACCAGAAAATGAAAATCAACCCACACATAAAGCTTCCATCTCTGCAGCCAAATTTATTGGGTTGAAATTTTGGTGTACAGCCAGTTGGTATTTGGTTGTAAGGGGGTAGGAAAATGGTTTCTGAGGGGTTTCAGAACATAATCTACACGTTCTTTAGTTGTCCCCTAACTCTTATTCTGAGATATGATATATCTCATACTTTATTTAGATTTGAAATCTTATGTGTTTATCTAAGTTATATCATAGTTCTGGAATCTTTAGAAGCTCTCTATTACTTACTGAATAACATTCTAATCCTTTGACTAGCATTTGAGGTCGTCTACAAACCAATGTCATTCTATTTCTTCCATTTTATCAGGGATTACTCTACCCTTTAGGCAAAGGGGACTATTCTTTGTCCTTCAGTATGCCGTGATATCAGTTTTCCATCCTTTAAAGCACAAGTCCAATGTCCCATCAGTCTTCCGTGTCTGCTCAGACCCTCCCAAAGCTCTTTGTCCCTCTGTAATACACTTAAATAATATTTGGAAATTTAGTTCTTTGTGTCTTCCTACTCTAGGAGCTCCTTGAGAACTGGGATTCTTAGCTAACCTTTGGAGCTTCTCCTCTATTCACAAAAGATGCTTAATAAATGTTTATTGAATGAATAGATTTATCTGCTGTCTCATCCTGTAACTTCTCTCGGTGACTGAGGGCTTCCTAGTCCTGGGATACCCTATTATCCCTGCAACCCACTTATCCTGAACTATTCCTCTGCAAAACTGTTCCCTCTTCTCCCATTGGTGAGTTACACTTGGAAGCCCCCATTCTGTGGATGGCTCCAGGCCAACTGGCTTTTTATTGTCCTCCTGATTTTCTGGACCTGAAAATCACTCCTTATTCCCACCCTGACTTTACATCTCTCATTTGTGTCTCTTTCCTTTTTATGGGGGAAGATCTTTGAGGGCAAAGACTATCTTTTTTCTTGAATTTCTTTTCCCAGAACTTAAGATCACTCTTGGCACATTGTAAGTACTTAATAAATTCTCTCTCCATCCCTCTCTTCCTTTCTCTTTTCATCCTTCCCTTCCCTTCCCTACCCTCTCATTTTTTCCTTCCCTTCCTTTCTCTTCCCTTCTCTCCTCTGATCCAATCCCTTACATTTTACAAATGGGTAAACAGAGCCAGAGGATGAATAAAACCTTTTTATTTGGCATTTAGTGAAAAACACTGTGTTAAGTGCTGGGGGCATAGTGGAAAAATGAGACAGTCCCAGCTTCCCAGCAGCTCCCATTGTAATGGGGGAGACAACACGCACAGAGCTTTCTGCTGTAAGTCAGGCGGAAAGGCCCCATGGCTTTTAGGATGAAGCATCAAAGCAGGTGGCAATTGCTTCTTTAATGATGTCATTCCCACTGGCAAAAAAAAAAAAATTACACCAGTTTCTGACATTGTCCCATTTGATAACGCCAAGGACTTTGGTAAAGAGACCCTCCTTTTCTGGGTCTTGAGTAGCTTTGGCTGCAGGAGCAATTGCCAGGCAGCATCTCCATGGGGAACCCTTCCCCACATGATGGCTGTGGGGGTTGGGCTGGAAGCAGGACTGGAGAAGGGGGAGGGGGCAGCCACAACTTGGAGCCATTTATGCAAGGTCACCCAGAGCTGGAATTTGAACATGGCGCTTCTGACTCCTAATTCCCAGATCTTTGCTACTCCAGGCTTTTGTGGATGAGCTAACTGAAACCCAGTGATTCAGCAACTTGAATCTCACCCCGATGGGGATCCTGGATTGGCCTCAAAACTCTAGACTTTAAAGGGCTTTGGTTAGTCTCCCTTGTCAGATTACACTTGTCGGAATGCCGGGGGCATCTCTAGCAGCCAGCTCACCGGCCCACCCTAACCTCTCCGCCTTACCTGCTGTCATTATTTAAGTGTATCTTGGGAAAATGAATATGCCACTGCTGTTCTCTAAATTTCTCTGTGAGACTGAACTAAGTTTGGGGAATCCACAGCATCCCCCAACTCAAGCTGCTATAAACTCTTCCCAATTGAATATAAGCTCCTTGAAGGCAGGGAAAATTATAATGCTGTCTTTTAATCACCAAAACCTAGTGCAGAGTAGTGCCTAATAAATGCTTGTTGAATTATGCATAGAATAGAAGAGATCTATGACTATTGCCACCAGTATCTAGCATCCAGTAGTTGCTTAATAAATGTTTGTTGAATTACATATAGAATTGAAGAGGTCTATGTTTAACTCACCAGTATCTAGGACATGGTAGGTGCTTAATAAATGCTTGTTGAATTATATTTAGAAGAGGTCTATGTTTATTGTCACAAGTACCTAGTATATAATAGTTGCTTAATGAATGCTTGTTGAATTATATATTACCAGTACATACCACATAGCAGGTGCTTAATAAATGTTTGTTGAATTAGATGCAGAATTGAAGAAGTCTGTCTTTGAATCCTACCTTGAACACCCATTAGCTATGTAGCCATGGGAACTGGCAGGGAGCAAACATTTAAATAGCACCAACTATTTGTTTAGAAAATATTATCTCATAAATATGGAAATATATTTAGAAGAAATGCACATATTTAACCTATATTACTTGCTGTCTTGGGGAGGGAGGAGGTGGGGAGAGAAGGAGAAAAATCAGGAACACAAATTTTTGCAAGGGTGAATGTTGAAAACTATCTCTACATGTATTTTGAAAACTAAAACCTATTATAAAAACTAATATCTCATCTGATTGTTGCAACAATCCTAGAAATCTATTTTTGTTATCCCCATTTCATAGTTGAGGAAACTGAGTCTTGCTATGGATCACCTAGCTGGTAAGATTCTTAGGCTACATTTGAACCCAGGTTTTTCTGACTCCCAAGTCAATCCCTATCCATTGTGCCAACTAAGTTGCCACGGATGAGCCAGCCAACCTGTCACTGTCATGCTTCTCTCCCAAGGGTGTCGTAACAATAAAATCAGGTGGTGAAACTAACTATGAGATGCTCCGCTGTTGTTTGGACCTTGTCCTTTCTTTGATATAGGGAGCTCCCTATAGGGAATCTTAATAAGAAAACTCCTTCTAGCTGGCCTTCTGAAGCAGTTCTTGTTGTTATAATCATAGCGAGCTGCCTGGGGCATACTGCCAATCTGTGCCAAGAGGCAGAGTTTGGTCTTGCTCATCCCAAGGTCAATTTCCTCTCCATTACACTATTCTTCCTCTTGAGGTATTACCTAAATGTGCTTCAGTAAGAATAAGACACCACCTAAAAAGCTCCCCCAAAAGCATATTTTTTTCTCCTAAAAGGAGAGTAAAAAGTAGAAAGCCACTGGCTACAAAGATACATTCTTACATTCTTCTCCAATCCAAATTGTGGCCCCAGCTTTTCCATCAGTCCCTGCAGGTACACATTAATCTTGGGTAATTATGGAAAAGACACTAACACACTCCGCTTCTGCCCTAACCCTAACCCTAACCCTAACCCTAACCCTAACCCTACCCCTTGCTCTTCAAAATGGTGGCCAGGTGCAGAAATACTACATTTTAAAATAAGGAGACCTGGTTTTGAACATCATCTCTGATTTTCTCTGGTGACTGTCAGAGTCTGAAGAATGTTCTAAAAGGAGTGTTATATTTGAATGAGACAACCAGGATATGAATCATGATCAAGTGATCTTTGAGGCTCTTTGAACCTCAGTTTCTCCCGTCTATCAAATGAGGAGGCTGGATGAGCTACAAGGACTCCCTTCAGCTTAGATCTCTCATGTTTTCTCCCTTCTCTGAGGACTTCTGTTTTCTCATCTGCAAAAATGACCATCATAAGGCATGTGTTAATTGCTTCATGGGGGACTTTTGGAGAATAAAGAGAATAAACTTTAAAGGGGCTTGAAGAGATGGCAGTTTCAAAGAGATGGAGAGGGAGAATAGGCTTGCTGGTCTTTTTAAAGACAACTCTCAGCAATTTCTTTTTCAAGTGGGTATTTGAACTCTCATCTATCACCAACCATCTTTACATTGTTATATGGGAACCCTCTAAGGCTCAGTAGAGTGGGTCACAATGGACCTGGAATCAGAAAGACATTAGTTGAAATTCTCCTTCAGATATTTTTTTGGCTGTGAGACTGTGGGCAAGTCACACAGCCTCTCTTATACTGATTCCTCATCTGTAAAATGGATTTGTATTACCTACCCAACAGAGTTGTGAAGATCAAATGAAATATTGCAGTGAAGTGCTCTGCAAGCCTTAAAGTGTTAAATACACTGGTGATGATGATGGTGACATCTTTGTGAACTGCCAGAGATGGTGCTGGCTGAGCCCTAACTACCAAAAAGTGTGGAAGTCTTTGTTCAGCATCTAGGGGATTCACACCTGCTGTCTAAGGGATGTCCTTCCTCTCCATGGCCTCCATCACCTCCACTTTGTCTCATGGTTTTCCACCGGCCTCTTGGCCCAGCCATCACCCTAGGGTCCTGTCACTGTGGTGTTCCTCTTCTGAACCTGCTTTCCTAAGGCACTTCCTGAGGCCATGGAGTTCTAACCCAGAAGACCATGGGCTGGTGGTCTCCCTGAGGAAAAAAGCACATCCCCTCAGAGGGAAAGGGAGCTGCCCTCGAATGTTGACCCAAATGATCCAAAGTGCCTCCCCATCCCCACAGACCCCCGGTTCTGTGCCCAGCTGGGAAGGAAGGTGCAACCTCCCTGGCCCTGCAGAGGAGATGCTCATTCTTTCTCTGGTTCGGCTTTATCTCCCCTAAAGAGTCCAGTGTGCGCAGGGCTTGGAGCTGCAGCAGTTTATGCAGATGGTTTCAAGCCTATTGGAACTAATTAAGTCTGAACCAGGAACATTAGGCTTTCTGTCTCTGGCACCATTTGAAAGGGGCTCGGGTTACATCGGGCCCGGCTTGGGGACCATCCATACCCAGCAAATGGGCTGCTCACACTGGAGAGGCCCATAGCGGAACACGGTTATACTATTATATAATGAGTCAACACAAATATCGTTATCGCTGCTTTGATACCTGCTGGCAGAGGCTGGGGCCGGGCTCTGGCTGCTGGCTGGCCTGAATACAAGGGAGTACTGCGGCATCGATGGAGCCAAGACCCATGCGCCTCCCTCTTCTCTCCCTTCCCCCTCCCCCTCTCTCCTCCCTCCTCCTTGCTCCCTACTTTCCTCCTCTCCCCTCCTCCCCCTTCCCTCCTCCCTCCACCTCCGCAGGGGTTCTGCATCCTCTGCCCGGTTCACAGGAGGCCTCCTCTCTAAGGAGAGACTCCCCAGCCTGACGCAAGGAGATTAAGCAATTTGCTTTTAATTAGTATTGCAGTCAATTCTAAACTAAGCAGTGGCGAGGAGAGAAGGCAGGCTGTCTCTTAAAAGGCTCCGCGGCTCCGCTGCGCACGGCGAATTGGGAACCTGCTGGTGGACTCGCAGGGCTTCCGGTCCCCTTGCTGCAGCCACAAGCCTCTGACTTGGATGCACCAGTTAGCAGGAGCATGGCAGGGGGTCGCCGGAGAGTGGGAAAGCCTGACCCTTGGAGAGTGGAGTTTCTGCAGTATAAATTACATCCAGACCAAAGATGGGGCCTCCTCTCCCTTCCCTCCCCCCTCCCATTTCTCTAGCTCCTCTCCGTCCGAGTATACCCAGGCCCCCTAGGCTTATGTAAAATGGAAACGCTTTGCTCACAGCCAGTTTGCGGCTGTAATTTGTATTTATTGCCTGGGGACACTAAGAGTAGACCCGTCGTTCAAATTGTCCCTTTAAGATACCATGGACCTCCCTGCTCTTACCCTTGTTCACATTGTTTCCTGTATTTTTAATGTTTCTCCCTCCCTCCCCATCCTCAAAGGCTGAATTCCTCAAATGCTTCTTCATTCAGGGAGATTTCTCTGCTCCCCACTGCCGGGAATTCTTTCGCATATTGTTTATACCCTTCCAACATACTTGTCATATGCTATTATGTATTCTTTTTATTGTGATCATTGTTATCATTAATAATTATTCTCTAGTCTGTGATTTCTATGTGATTATTATTATTGTTATTATTTTTATCGTTAATAATTATTTTCTAGTCTGTCATCTCTATGAGGTCAGGGACTGTGTCTGGCTTAAACTTTTTGTATTCTCCCCACCCCCAATGCCCAGAATAGACTATGCACACAGTAGGCACTTAATATTTTCTGAGTGAATGAATAACTGAATGGAAAATAGAAAAACAAATAGAAGTGGTTAATTAATAGTAATTAGCATTTAGATAATGATTTAAACATTTGCAAACGGTTTTACATGTCTCCTCACAATAATCATGTGGGATAGATATTATTATTAGTGCTCATTTTGTAAATGGGAAAAAAGGAAACTCACAGTTTAAGTGACTTGTCCAGGATCACAGAGCTAGTAAGTGTCTGAAACAGGACTGGAATTTAGGTCTTCAAGACTCCAGATTCACTAACTGCAATTACAAGTCTTCTCTGTCCTTCCCTGCCTCATCCCAACTCTCAATTCCTCCTCCTCTGAAAATTGAGGAAAGGGGTTTTAAGATTTACTAATGCAATCCCTTGTCTTTCTTCCCAATATGTCTTTTTTACATGTGAGGAAACTGAGGCTGAGAGGACCAGATTCTTAAACTATGGTTTGTGACCCATATGGGGTTTCATAACTAAATATGGAGTTGGCAAAATTACTATATGACCAGTAAATGTTTGATTTGTATACCTACATAGCCAGAGTCACATAAAAATTTCTCTGGTGAAAAGAGGTCATGAGTAGAAAAGATTTAAGAAGCCCTGGAGTAGATGATATGATTCCATGAACCCAAGAATAAATGAACATCTTTCAGCTAGTAGAGAGAGAATTCAATCTTGGATTTTACTACAATTCCTTCTACTATTCTATACTTGTCTTTCTATAACTGGGGAAGGGAACAAGCAATTATTAAGCAGCTATTATTTGCCAGGAGTTGTGGTAAGTACTTTACAAATCTTATCTGATTTGATAGCATTGGAAGGTAGGTACTATTATTTTCCCTTTTTAGAGTTAAAGAAATTGAGGCAGGCAGTGGTTAAGGATTACTTAAATAGCTAGTGAGTATCTGAGGCTCGGTTTTCCTGCCTTCAGGTTTGGTGCTTCATATACTGTGAAACCCCTGCATATCACACCTCTGGGCATCTCCGTACCTCCATAGAAAGATCCAGCCAGCAGCTCTGCCCCAGCTCAGAGCTTTCTGACATTAATTGGAAAGGAAAGAAAGTCAGCAGTTTTGTTTACAATACAATTAACATCTCAATAATTTACAATGAAACAAACAGGAGCTATATACAGTGACATAGGCTGCTTCCTTGTTAGGGCCATCTTGAAATCTTTCAGATTCAGCCTTAAAGTGAAGTAAATAGGTCTCTTCTGTTTTTCCCTGCTCTCTGGGCCCTCTGTTATATAACTAACTATGTTAACACCTTTCCCAATTTATAGACCTTGGCTGGAAATTCTCTCTCTGCAGATGCTGGATGTAACTAAAGCTTCATTCCTACTAGGAAGAGCTCCCTGCCTTCTCTCCCTCTCTCCACCTCTGGGCCTTAGGGTCTAGTTGCTTCACTGCCCTGAATTGGGGGTTATCCCATTGTCTAAATCAGCCAATCAGGCATCCAGCCTTGGAGATTGTAATTAGCCAGTACCATGCCTTCCCCTATATTGCCAGTAAAAGCGCATTCCATCCTGTAGAATGACTTTAAGTTAAGTGCATTCACTTTTGAACATGTTTGTAAAACTCTAGGAGAGAGCCGCAAACCCAGTGAATCTCAAGATGGAAGGCATCTCATCAGACCTTAATTTTAGCAGGAATACCCTGAAAATACCTAGTATGGAGTCATTCACTCTCTTCATTAAGATATTAGGACCTTCAAAGATATTCTAGTAACCTCTGGACATTTTCGATTGTTAGGAAGTTTTTCTTGTATTTAGCCTGAATTGAATGCTATCCAACTCCTCCTACCCATTGCTCCTGGTCCTGACTTCTAGATTCAAGCAAGGCAAATGTAATTCGTTTTCCACATCACAGCCTGACAAATGCTTTCATGTTTTCTGCAAATTTTGTCTTCTGCAGGCTAAACATCTCCAGTTCTTTCAAACTATTTCTTCTGCCGCCTGGCCTCACCATCCCTGGATGACTTCCTCTGGATACCCTCCAGCTTCTCAACGTCTTCCTAAATTATGACTCCAAGAACTGAACACAATCCTCCCGATGAGGTATGACCAAGGCAGAGGAGGGCAGGACGATCACAGCTCTCCTTCTGGCACTCTGCTTCTTAGAATGTTGCCACTGATATGATACTGGGGGCATAACTGAGTTTACTATCCATTAAAATTGCTTTGACAACAACTTAGGAGAGACTTGGGGTGGTAGGATGGGTGATATCCAGCAAGCTACAAGATAAAGAACTGGGTCCTGAAGATCCCCCACTGCTCACTTAGACATGCAACTGGTTTAGATTTGAGTGATAAGCCTGGCTCAGATTTATCCAACTGGTTCAATAAACAAACATGGTTCATAGTCCATCATGCTAAGTACGTAATAAAGCTGCTTTCTCCCTCTTAAACAAGCACTTTCTTTTTGCCCACTTCTTTTTACTATTATTTTTTCACCTTTCCTCTGTCTCTCCATCAGGCTGAAATGGCTCCTCTCTCACTTTTTGTCTCTTATAACTATTCTTTTAAAAATTATTTATTTAAATCTAAATATAAAATTAGATAAAAACAAAATAGGAAAAGAAAAGGAAACAAAATATTGTTATGTGGACAGCAGAACATCTGGGAGGATTCAAAATATGTAACAATAAATTTCCATTTCAAGAAAGCATATGTAATAATAGAAGAGATTACATTCATAACTGTCCATCTTTTCTTTACTCTCTTGTATGTTATTCTTTTGTTGTTTTTTCTATTATTCTCTCTATCTTTTTTCTATCTAATCTCTTTTCTTTTCATCTTTCTCTGACTCTGCCTCTCTTTGTCAGTCTCTCTCCTTCCATCCTCCCCTCCTTTTCCCCCTTCCCTTTATTCCTTTATCCTCTTCCTCTCCTTTCTTTCCCATCCCCAAATCTACTACTGTCAGATGGAGGTCATTTTCCCTATAAAACCTTCTCTCCTCTGTTACTGTCATACTTACCACTTTAAAATTTTAGACTGGAGATGGAGTGCTTGACTGCATTGGTGATTTGTGTTGAGATCATTAGGCAGAGAAAAACCTCTCCTTTTGTCTTCTAGCACAAATAGTTGCGCTAGGCTACAATCAATGTTATTATAAGGAAAGTACTTGGTAACTTAAAAACACTGCATAGCTATGTCTAACTGGGAGTTCTCACATTAGCGATATTCTCATATAGAGAATTAGCACTAAGTCTAGACTAGGCACACCATCTGTCTCTAAACTCTGTCTTTGACACTTAGTAATGGTGTAGTTGTAGGGAAAGCCTTGAGATCATATATTTAGACTAGAAGGGGCCTTAGATGTCGTCCAGGTCAACCTCCTTTATTTTACCATTTAGGAAACTGAGATTTGAGAAGGTAAAGGAATTTGTCCAAGGTCAAACAGATAGTGACAGAGCTGATATTTGAACCTGTGTGCTCTATTTCCATACTCAAAGCTGTGAACCTCAATTTCCTCCTCTCTAACACAGAAATGTTAATAACTGAACCAGCAAACTGCCCTGGCCTGTGATGAGGAAGGTGCTTTGAAATCCTTAGAACCTTCATAGAAATATGAGCAGTCATTATGATGTTGAAATAAATTATTTTTAGTTGAGCACATGGTCAGTCAGCATGCTTAACCCAGTTAACATGTCTACCTGTTTTCTGCATCTGAATATTCAAAAGGTCCCAATAATGAGCTAACAAAGGGCTTGTTTTTCAATGTTTTCATTGCTTTGCTTGCACATTCAATTCTTTAAACAAGCACCTACTATGTACAGGAGTGTTGTGTTAAGTTCTGGGGAAAACAATAAGATAAGGAAATTGGATACATAGAAAAATTGTAATATGAAATAGGTGATACGTGGAAAATACGAGGTATTATAAGATCAGCTGAGGGAAAATCATTTTCAGCTAACAAGAATCAGGGATGACTTCTTGGAAAAAGTTGATTTGAAGCAGGGCCTTGAATAGTTATCAACCTATGTTTCATGCATTAGGCGCTGTGAAAGATGGAGACAGAGGGAAAATAGTTTCAAAGGGGAACTTGTCAATCTGAGACTAAGTATTAAGAAGGAAGGCTGTGGTCTGTGGGCTCATGATCCGCTGGCACTCAGCTGGACTGGCCTAGAATTCTGCTCTCGGTCTATGCCTCCAAAGAGCCCTGCAACATGGCAACTTCCGGCCCTGTCCCAGTATCACCCAGAGTCCTGGCTTTGTTATTTTTGGCCTGGTGCCCAGGAAAGGAAATGAGATTGTCAAAAGTGTTGCAAGACCCTTTGGAGTGTCTGATAACATTTTTAGGATAAGAAGCTGAGGGGCACTTGGCTCCATACACCCCCATCTTCCAGTCATTTTTATCTCCGGATTTCCCAAAGAGAACGTGGTCATCCTCAAAGCAAGGCTCACAGCTATGGAGTTCACATGATGCATAGAAAGTCTATGGATTAAAAATCAATCAGTCAACATTTATGAAGCACCTACCAAGTCTTACAGATTGAACTTTCTCTGAACCTCCCTTTTCCAATCTGTGAAACACTAAGGTACTATGTACCAGGCACTGTGCTAAGCAATGGAGACCTGAATTTTAGTCCTGTCTTTTTCAGTGATTCTGTGCCAGCCTGACAGGTCATTTAGAGAAGGACACTTTCTTCCTCTGTAAAAAGAGAGGAGTTGGATTATATTATAACTAAATTTCCTTCAGGGTCTGACATTCAAGAATCTATGTTTAAGGGTCCTATCTGCCCATAACAGGAAGTGAATTTGCACACTGGATAAAATGTGAGTTCAAAGCTAGGAAGATCTTATTTCAAATTCAGCTTCAGTCACTCACAGTTTGGGTAAGCCATTTAACCTCTCAGTTTCCTCAACTGTAAAATGAGAATAGTAACAAAATCTACCTACCAGGGTTGTTGTGAGAATCAAATGAAATAATATTTGTAAAGTGCTCAGTACAGTACCTGCACATAGTAAGCGTTATGTAAATTTTTATTCCTTCCCTTCCATCTAACTGTACTCTTTTCTGATTCTATGAGTCTCCCAGAGGAAATCCTTGTGGATTGGACTCCTGGGTTTATCTACTTATTGTTGATTTTCAAGGCACTATGGCACAATGGTATAATCAAAGGAACTGGGTTTGAATTCAGTTTGTGCTTCTTAATAGCTGCAGGACTTTGAGCAAGTCCCCTTTTCTAAGCCTCAGTTTTTTAACCTGTAAAACAAATGGGTTGAAATAACTGTCTTCTAAGGTCCTCAACAGCTCTAAATATTTAGGTCTATACATTTGCCTTCAATTATTTATTGAGGCAGCTTCCCTGCCTTGCTTTAGTGGCCCTAAAGATTTCTTATGGAAAACATGGGAGAAATATTAGAAACATAATGCCCATCCTACTTATCATCTCTGGCATTGCTGAGCATCCTTTTGCCCTTGGGATTTTGAGGAAAGTTGGGGTGGCACAAGCCCCAAGAGTCTGCAGCAACTCCCTTAATTACTAAAGGGTCTGGAACCTCCCCTCCTTTTGTCAAGGTCATCCCTGTGCCCAGACCAACATGGGAGGTCAGTGTTGACACTTGTACACTTGCTGGTCCTCTCTCCTCTCCTCTTCAGTCTGTTCCAAGTTCTAAGGAAACCTTAGTTTTCCTTAGTTCACACACATAAATATACTAATAGGAGATTATCTCAAAGTTGGCCTCAAAAACCTAACACATAGGGAGGGACACGGGAAGGTCCACTCTGGACTGAGAGATCTCAAAATTGCTTAATGATATTACTTCTGTTCCCTGTTTTGGAGGGAAGAAGCAGGCTGAGAGCAGTTTGCCAGCCTCTGCCCATGGGAAGAAACCAAGTGGGTGTTCTCATTAGGGGTTAAGTAAGGAGAGGCAGTAGTGGTGCCAGGGGAAAGTAACAGGAAAAATTCATCTCACATAAAGTTGCCTATTGTTGGATCCTCACGGTCTATGAGACATTGCCTTTCTCTAGAACTCAGTTTCCTCATCTGAAAAGTGAGAGGGTGAGCTGCAATGATGTCTTTCCAGCCGTGATCACAGCTTTTTCCCAATGATCATGTGAACCCACCACTGTGAATCAGGGAGTAAGAATGCTAGCATCTCCATTATAGGGAGGAAGAAACTTGTCAGAGATGGGAGGTGGGAGTCTGGCAGGAAGTGAGCGAATAAGGATTCCAACCCTAATCTTCTGATCTGGTCTTCATTCTCATCTCACTTTCTATACTTGTAAAAAGAGGGTCTTAGGGACAGCCAGGTGGCGCAGTGGATAGAGCATTAGCCCTGAAGTCAGGAAGACCTGAGTTCAAATCCGACCTGGGACACTTAATACTTCTAGCTGTGTGACCCTGGGCAAGTCACTTAACCCCAATTGCCTCAGCCAAAAAAAAAAAAAAAAAAGGTGTTAGGCTAAAATCTATTCAGCATATAAGATCTAAGGCTAAGCTCCCTTTAGTGCTAATATTACCCAATTTAGTGTCTCTGTGAAGTGGTATATTATTTTATTCCATGGCGAGACGGCAATAATTCCTGTCCTTGCCTCACCAAGTTAGGTTTCTGTGTGCAGTGCACTTTGTGGCCGGAGGTAGGGGTGAAGGTTCTGCAATGGAGGCAGAAGCTATCTGGACTTTTGTTTTTTTCATTTTCTGGTGAGCTCCCTCTTCCAAGTGAATTGCAACTGTTCTTTAATTTATATTTTCAGACTATGGCTCAAGGTCCTTCTTTCCTTCCTGAGAGGTAACATAATTAGTAAAGGCAGAATTTGAACCCAGGTCTGGTGACTGGCTATTTCTTCATTGGCTCTACATTCACATGTCAAAGTAAGGAGCAAGAGTAGGGATTGTTTCTTTTGCTTGTATTCCCAGTGAGCAACACAGTAGGTGCTTAATAAATGCTTATTTATTAATGATGAATCAATATCTCACAGTTGTGTCTCCAGGAGTGATTGTAATAAATTAGATAAATATTTGAAGAGCTATATAAATGCCTACGGTTGCTATTTTTTTAAAACATTATTTTACCATATAATAAGAGGTGTCTTACCTCTCTAGGGAGTGTAGAGCTTTGGCCAGACCTTAAGGGACTGGGAATCCTACTGTGGCTATTTCTAGGGCTGGAATGGCATTCCCCAAGCCTGCCTCTCCAAGAGGCCGGTTCCTGCTATCAGCAGGCATGGGGGAAGGAGCAGTGGCCCTGGGGGCTGGGGCACAAAGGGAGGGGTAGGGAAGGAGAGGGGACCCACATGCAGAGCTCCAAGCTACTTTGCAGGGGGTTCCCTCAGGCATTTCTAATTAGGGGAGTTATTTCTGCCCCGCCGCAGATTATGTGGCTCCTGTGCTCGGCATTACCCATGAATCAAGTCATTATTAACTCAGCAAGTGTCAGGCCTGGTTACCAAAGCACATGGTCTGGAAATAGAGCAGTTAATACGCCAGGCGGATTAGGTGCCACTTAAACTTGCCACCACAATTAGAAACCCAGAACTTTTGAAATATTCACTGAGGCATGTGGGGGGAAAGGAGGCCCCAGTTGATCCACCAATGGTTCGCTGGAATCCTGCCTTCTGGAATGAATTTGGCTTGTGGCCACTTAGGACTAGCAGGGGTGAGTTTGTATTAAGGTGCCGGGCGCAGTGGGGAGAGACCTAAGGGCCTGGGGCCCAGGCCCAGGAGGGGCTTGGCTGCTTTGGGTTGCAACGTGACAAGTCTACAGGGTCCCTGGCACATAACCAGCTTGCCTTTTCCACCCCTGGGATCATAGCGGAATATGAAGGAGCCTGACCACTATTAAGAGGCCCAGGCTGCAGTGTTGACTGGGTGGGTGATCTGAGACCATGCCTTGTCATGGGCTGCTATGAGAGTCAAATGGGGTACTATATGGGAAAGGAGTGGATTAGTGGAATTAATAATAATAATAACAACAGCAACATGCATTTATATATTGCTTTAATATTTGTAAGCACTTTATATATTTTATCTCATTTGATCTTCCTTATAACCCTGTGAGGTAGGTATTATGGTTGTTATTCCCAATTTACAGAAAAAGAAATTCTGAGCAGAAATCTGAGTGGTAAGTGACCCATCCAATGTCAAACCAGGCTTTCCTGATTTCAAGTCCAACATGTCATGTAGCAGCCACCAGCTACCCTGGAGTAAATGCTAGCCTGACAGACTCTAAGGTTATTTACTGATTTTAACTCTAAACTTCGGCGGTGTAGAGAATAGAGAGCTGGTCTGAGAATCAGGAAAACCTAGGTTTGAGTCCTGCTTTCTGTATCAGTTTTCTCATCTGTAAAATGAAGTCTTCTAAGCTCTGTTCCAACTTTAAATCTATAGTCTTATGAATCCTAGTTCTTGCTGACTAGCTATGCACTATGAACAAGTCATTTTCCTTCCCTACTTGTCCATGTCTAAAATGGGAATATTTATCCTGAGTATCATGAGCAATTTTCATTGTAATCCCTAAAGCAATGTTTATTATTATTAATAACAATTTTATCATTATTGTTATTATATTACATGTATTATGATGATGGTAGTGATGTCCTATACAAATATGATGAGGTAGTTCAATGAATGGAGCTAGAAATCAGGCCTTCTCAGAATTAAAAATGTTCAGGATTCCAGTCCCACTGCTGATTTATATTATCTGGGAGTCACTTAATCTCACATTGCTAAAGGCAAATCTCTAAGACCACAAGTCACAGAACAGTTCCTGATCTGTCTTGGTACAAGGAGTTTTCTCTGGGTGAGTCCCCCAGCCCAATGAAATCACAGGTTCAAGTCAAACAATTTAGATTTTAAAGTGTATTGTTATTATTTCATGCCCCTGTCCCTGTACTGGTGCCTCCCTTCCATCTTGAAACATTTAGGCCCATGAACAGAACAGTCAAGATATTTTAAAAAATCTGGGACAGCCTCGAGCAATTTGTTCATTGGTTTTAAAGCACCTGACTACTCTGGGCTGTCAATTCCCTAAATTAATTTAAAACATTTGTGACTGTGTCACTCTCCTGTTCAAGAAATTCCAATGGCTCCCTCTTGCCTCTAAGATAAAATATAAGTGCTTCTGATGGACATAAAGACCCTTTAATATCTGACTCCTACTTAGTTACTGGACTGATTTCTCATTATTCCCTTTCATAAGCTATGCTCTGACCAAACTAACACAATACTATTTCCTTTGTGAAATATTCCACACTTTTGCACAGAATGTCTTCCATCCTTATTTGTACCTCCTGCATTCCCTACTTGTCCCTTCAAAGCTCTTCTTTATTATTATTTGTACCTCCTGCATTCCCTACTTCAAAGCTTTCAGAACATGCTTTTATAAAATTCTCCCAGTTGTTTATACAACCATACCCAAATTATTTGTTTGTATATATGTGCACATACATTTATGTGTGCAGTATGCACAAGTATATACACATATGTATACTCGTATATATGTACAGGCACACAAGTGCAACATAAGATAAGGCTATCTGGGTAAGAGTAAAGTAAAAAATAAGGTAAAAAAACAAGGTAATATATGTGTGTATAAATATACACACATGTGTGTACCCACATATATTCTACATACATATGCATTTGTGTGTATGTGTACAGATGTGTATGATTGTGTATATACAAACACATACATACATATAGCACTTACTCATCTGTGAACTTGTAGCACTTTGAGTACACGAATTACTTCAGCTTAATTTCTGCATCACCAGTATTCAACACATGACAAGATACGTCATAAATGCTTGTTAAATTGATCTCGAGTAATAATACTTTCCCTTATTCATCTCATAAGGTATTTTAAGGACTGACTGGTATGGGAGGTGGAGAGCATGTTGGAAAGCCATACAGATGACACTTGTAGTAAGTAATTGTTGTTGTTATTGTTATATACAAAAAAGTTCTATCTGAATGCCTTAGCATGACACGAAAGGGACTCTGGGCTGTAAGCAAAGGAGGGGCTGTAACTTAGGTTGAGTCATGGAGTCACAGAAAAGTCAACGTGGAAGGACTTTTGATTATAGTGTCAGAGAAAGTAACTCTACGACCAAGCTGGCTAAGTGCTGAGAAGCTCATCCCCAAATGGACCACAGGGTAATACATCACGATCTCTCCAAAATCATCTAGGATCTGTGATCTATATGCATCAGTGGAGTGATAAATCACACAAAAGAAGGGAGTTACTCCCATAAAGTACTGATGTGAGATATGATCGTTGTCATTCTACAATCCAACAATAGACAGTGCTTGTGGTAAGAAGATCAGCTCAACTTTGGATAGGGGAGGGTCTCCATCAGAGAACTGATCCTCCAGGAATAAAGATTTTGGGCCACAATCATTCATGAAACATTCTACTAAAGCAGGGAAGAGAGTAGAATAAAATTGATAAAATCATGGATGATTTCGGTATTCCATCCTATGAAACAAACATTTATTTAGCACTTCCTTTGTCTAAGGAATTTGATGAGGTGCTAGAGATATAAAAATAATGATAAAATTATTGATTTAAAAATGGTTCTCTTAGGTTGCTTAGGAGCAACTCCAGTGACTTTACTTTATCATCAAACATAGTGGCCATGTATGTATCACCCACTTAAAAGGTGCTTTTTGAATTGATTTTCTCCCACATTGGAGTTTTTGCTGGAAATCAGGATTGCTGAACAGTTAATGCCATCAATGCTCACTACTGCTCATGAAACCTGAAGTAAGCACAGTGATAATCCTTTTATATTTATATAGCACTTTACAGTTTCTGCAGTCCATTTCAACAGTCAATCAATCAACAAACATTTATTAAACATCCCAAGCACCCACTTGATCCTTATAACACTCCTATAAAGTAGGCGAGACAGATGGGATTTTTGTCTGTTTAATCCTCCTTTTAGATATGAGGAATCTGAGAGTTAGAAAGAAGAAATCATAGAATCAAAGGATTTCAGGACAGGAAGACACCTCTGACCCATCCTGTACCTAAGTAGGAATCCTCTCTACAATATTCCTGATAAGTGGTCATCCATATATAGATTGAAAACTTCCAATTCGGGAACTTACTTGAGGATTTGCCCAGGGACACGAAGCAGGCGCTGAGAGATAAATCTGAGACAAGATGCCTCTTAAACTCCTCCTTCAGTGCTCTGCCATTCAGTGCCCTGGGATGCATCAGGCTCCTTCTGGGTATGGGGCCTCCAAATTCAGACTGTCCCTGACTGCAGCTCCCTTCAAAATGGTGGCTAGTGGCCAAAATGGTAATTAAAGGACTCAGTGAAAAACTCTCATGTAAAGGGGTAGGAGGTACCGAGGACTGCTGAAATAAAAAAAGAGTCTGTATAATGAGCCTGAAAGGAAAGGCCCTGATTAACTGGGTATCAAACATATGGAGAAGGTCAGATATATTCAGAGAGAACCACTTGCCAAGAGAAATGAAATTTCCCTAAACTGTATAGTTCTAGAATTCCAAGAGATTTTGATCATTTTTCTTATCTTGTCCTAGGAAGTAGGGGGGTTCTGGAACCAGCTCCAACCTACTCAAAAGAACTGGATGTTAAACTTCCAATATTCAGAATTTGGTGTAATCAAAACAAGGCTTATTTTATTGTTTTATTTGTTGCCTACACTTAAGAAAGTGATGGAGGAAATATTAATACTGCAGACTAAATTAAACTTAAAAATGTGTTGGATGTCCATTCACCCCTTGTCCATTCTCTAGAGAACCAGTTTTTAATCATTTACCAGCACACTCTTACTTGGGATCCCTGAACTAGAAGAAACCTTAGAAAGTATATCTTGAATGCCCTCATTTTATAGATAGAGAAACTGAGGCTCAGAAAAGGGAACTGATCCCACTGATAATAAGCAGCAGATATGGAATTTGAGGTCCTTTCTTTTGATTTCAAATCTGGCTATTTCCCTGCCACCCAAACTCTTTGTAGTTTGTATTGAATCTGGTGATAATGATATGAAGGTTTTGGCAGGATTACTAGCCCTGTAATCCTCACTTACCACAAGTTGTTTCCAGATCCAGAGAGAAATCAACAATTGATTAATTGACTCATCCCACTTGCTAATTTTGTTTTGCTTTGAAAGAAAATGGATATTTAGTGGGAATCTTTAAAAGGCCTTTAGTTGCTGAACTGCTGGGCTGGGTATGTGCATTGAGGGGGGCAGAAATCCTATCTATCATCAACTTAGTTCTGATCTTGGGGGGTGAAGACTCATGCGACTTCAGGGCTAGAATAGCATAGAAAGAACCAGAGTTAATGATTGACAGTTGGAAGGTGAATCCAGTTGCAAACAACCAGGGGTTCCAGTGGGTGGTAGGGAACTGGGAACCAGCTTTTTCTCTCCAAGTCTGACTCAGATGGCTGTTTTTAAAGTATCCCTAAATCCCTTGAGATAACTTTCTTATAATTGTTATTAACCATTTTGATTAGTGCACTGTGGCTGAGAGTGCAAATTGGCATGGAGTCCTGTAAGACATTACTGTATCTACACCAAACCGATTCTTTCTGGCAGAACAGTCTTAATAAAAACAATCAATCAGGCTTAGACTTAATTTGGCATCCTATCTGGGCTCTTATTAAGGGGTCTTCAATCTCCCAAAGGAAGCCATTCTTTAGACAAAGCATTGTTTAACACAGGTAGCCTTTTGTTGTTGTTATTGTTCTAACATGGGGTGGGAGAGGGAGGGAGGGAGGAAGGGGGGGGGTTGGGTCGTTTCTGTTTATGGATAATTATTGCAAAAGGAGACATTCCCTTTTAATGATGCTATAGTGCCTGGAAGTCAAGAACTGCATTATGGATTTAACCATGCACTTAAAAATTTGGGAAGACATGGAAAATGTCCCTGAACTTCTCATATCTTAAACTTTATCTGTAAAGTAGATATATATAGGCCCTGGCTTACCTATAAGGCTTTTGTGAAGATTGGAGGGCATACGTGTGTGTATGTGTGTGTGTGTGTGTGTGTGTGTGTGTGTGTGAGAGAGAGAGAGAGAGAGAGAGAGAGAGAGAGAGAGAGAGAGAGAGAGAGAGAGAGAGAGAGACAAAGTCTTTATAAAGCTTCAATTGCTATACACAATTAAGGAAATACTAAAGACATTTGGAATTCTGCCGAGAAGGGATGGGAGGGCACTTGGAGATGAGAAGACTGAATTAGTTACTTACAAGCTGTGTCATCCTAACCAAATCATTTCTCCTTCTTGGACCCCAATTCCTTTTCTGTATAATGAGGGAATTGGACTTAATGGTCTCTTATTCCCCTCCCAACCTTAAAACTATGGTTCAATGAGAGTAATATGTAGGTTGGTTCCACAGTGAGTGCAGGGATAATCTTGGGCTCCAATATAAAGAAAATGAAGAGGAGATCCCAAAACATCGGGGGTTGGGAAATGCTGAAGGCAAGCTTAAAGGAAAATCTGAATTGAACAGGATGGGTATGGGTAGTCCAGATGCACTGCAATCTGTATAATACAAGGGAATATCCTTAAGATCCCAGATACACCAGAAATATTTAAATCATGGTAATATTTTTATATAATGTTTTACAAAAGACTTTCTTCACAATAATCCGATGAGATAGGGAATAGAAATTTTCTTAGTCCTATTTTGCAGATGAGAAGATTAAGATTAAGATCAGAGAGGGAGAACTCAAGGATGCACAACTATGAAGTGGGATGGCAATGACTAGGACCCTGTCCTCCTAATTCTTAAGTGCAGTGCTGCCTCCTGAGATTGCCAAATATCCAAAGTGGGGAATGAAGAGAGAGCTTAGCCCCATGGGAACTGATCAGGTCAGCAGAGGCAGGGGCTCAGGAGTTCAGGTTGTCCGTTTCATATGCACAAGGAGAAAAGAGAGCAGAAGGATACCACGACAAGGATGGCTCCCACTTAACACTCTGGTTTGAAATCATTTATTCTGGTAAGAAACATATGCTTTAAATGCCTACTGTATCGAAAATTCTGGAATGGGCTCCCTCAGATCATATAGAGAGAAAGAAGAGATTCTTCACCCCCTAGGATGAACACTACAATACAAAGAGTACATCCTGCATGCATTTGGGAGGAACACACAAGGTATTAGGAAAGTATCCAAGCCTCACTTAGCTGCCTTGGGAACAGATCCAAAATGTGACCACAAATCTCGGGTCAATCAGTCCTTTCAGTTTGTATAACCCTGTCATTATTCTGGATGAACAAATTCTTTTGGAAGAAAGAAAAGGTGCCAGGGTTGGCCTTTACATTAATTTCAGTCAGAGAACAGAAAAAGCTTGTTCAAAACAACTCTTTAGGTTCATCCAATTTTTAAGGATAAAATGGTTTAGCCGGCCTGGAATTAGGAGACCTCAGTTCAGATCTGACTGTCCCTTATCTCAGAGGACATGGAGCTGGAAGTGACAGCAGAAACCATTTATTCTAATCCTTTATTTCATTTATTGATTCATTCATGCCTTTATTTCTATTATCATTTACCTATTCATCTATTTTCTATCTATCTACTTTTCTATATCCTTCTCTTTCTTTCTTTTCTTTCATTATTTCTATCTGCCAATACCTCTCATTATCTATCTATGAATCTACCTATCTATCCATCTAACTGTCTTACCACTATTTGCCTCAATTTCCTGATATACAAAAAGGGGATAATAATATCATATACTTCTCAGGGTTATTGTGAGGATCAAATGAGGTAATAATTGTAAATTACTTAGAGATTCATGCTGGTCACACTATACAAATTTTATCTCTCATTATTATTAATCATTAAAATGAATTTATTGTTGTTTAATTTTTTTTACTCTTCATGACCTATTTTTTTTTGTTTTTGTTTTTGTTTTTGGCAGATATGCTAGAGTGGTTCACCATTTTCTTCTCCAGCTCATTTTGCAGATAAGGAAATTGAGGCACTAGGTTAAGCGACTTGCTCAGGATCACAAAGCTAGTAAGTATCTGAGTTTATCAAGTTTTCCCTGACTAAAGGCCTGGCACTCTATCCACTGTGCCTTTTAGTTATCCTATTAATCATTTTAAGACTGGGTCTCCTAGTTTATCCAGGCTAGCAGTGATACCTCTTACAGACCTGATCCCACTATTAATCATCAGGGAGGCTTTGATCTGTTTCTGTATTCAGCCTGGGAGTCTTTGCCTTCTTTGGAAAGATCACTATTCCTCTGCTCCAGTATTCCTGCTTCTCAAACTGACATCAGACTTAGTGTTTAGACCACTGTTACTCAGAATAGCTGAGCTTACATGATCCAACCACCAGCCTCACCCTCTCTTTCCTGTAGCAGGAATTACACACCTGGCTGACCCTTTACTTTAAAGATGAGGAGACAAAGACCTAGGGAGGTGAAGGACTTGGCCCCAGATTGTAGATCTGTGAATTCTAGTCCTTTTTCTCGTAATCCTGTTCTCTTTCTGTTGCACTCACTGCGGGACCTTGCGGAATCACTACCCATCTATAAAATGGGAAGGTTGGACTAGATGGTCTGTAAACTCTCTTCTAGCTTCAATATTCTGGAGTTCATAGGTTCATCCTTTTAGGATCGGAAAGAATTTTAAAGTCTGAGTCCAACCCCCTTATTTTAAAGATGAGAAAAATGAGTCTGGAGGGCCAAGTGCTTTGTCCAAGCTTATACAGGTGGCAAGTAACAGAAGAAGTATTTAAACTCAGATCCTATGAAGTCAGGTTCATCACATTTCTTCTTCCATATTGAGATTCTTCAGTATGGCTGAACTCACAGTGTCCAGAAGATTAAGAGTTGGACTGAAGTGGGAAGTTAAAACTATATCTGGGAGAAAAAAAAAACAAACCTAACTGGCTATATAAGGAACAGTTCTTATTCTAGAACAAAGACCTGAATTTCTGTCCATGATAACCCGAAAAGTTCTGTAGAGTGTCACAAAGGCTAATAAGGTGACCTCTGAGGGCCCAGATCTTCTTTCAGGATGTGACTAAAATGGTGATACCATTCTTACTCATAGTGTACCAACTTCTATAGCAGCTGCCAAACACCACCCCCCCAAAGACACCAACTGCCTGCCTGGAGAGGGAAGCTTCTATTTGTGATCAAAACAACTCAGGGTTTTGTTTTTTAAATTTCGTTTTGTTTGGGTTGAGAGGAAAACTCCTTGTAATGTTGCTCAGAAATGACATACCAAATTCAATCCAATTCAGTTCAATCAAGCAGTTAAAATGTGTGGTAGGGATAAATTTCTATCTTCAGGGAGCTTACGTTCTATGGAGGAGGGGGACAACATATACCCTGTACACAAGTAAATAAATATAAATCACATCCAAAGTAAAAGCATATTCAAAGCACTAACGATTGGATGGAAGGAAAAGTGGGCAGTGAGATCAAGAGAAGCCTAGGAAGAAGCACCTGAAGGTTTTGAAGGCAGAAATAAGAACAGGTATGCTCCAGATATGAATAGTGGGGGGGAACAGTGGAGGCAGAGATAAGATTCATAGGATGGGGAATAGGCTTTTTAACTAGAATGAAGATTGTGTGTGGAGGGAAGTAATAAGAAATGAGCCTTAGGCTCATATTGTGAAAGTCTCATTGTAGAGAAGAGCCCTGAATGTCAGACTAAAGATTTTGTAGTTATACAAGAAGCAATAGGGAGATATAGGAGGCTCCTGAGTAGGGAGTAAAATCATCACATTTGGATTTTAGTAGCATTAGCATGTTACTTTAGTAACATTAGTGGTAATATGAAGCATGGCCAGGAAGTGGGTAGGGAGGAAGCTGAAAGTAAGAAGAACAACTCAATAGTCTATATTTTCCCCAAAAATCTCTCCATCATTATTTATGATATTCACAAACCAACATTTCTACTGAAATCTGCAAAAGGCTCTCCTCACAGCAGTCCTATAAAATAGGGGGTATAGGTATAATTATTTCTATTTTATGGATGAAGAAACTAAGATTCAAACATAGAAAATCACAATGACCACACCTATTCTTGATGAATGTTAACCCTTTAAACATTAAAAAGTCCTATCTGTTTTCCTCATTATCACAGGATCTCAATTTCTGTCATTTCATAACCTTCACTCTCTCTTTGGATTGTTGCCCATTTTCACTTGGCTTTCTTAAATTTGATTTCTACTGGATTGGAAAGATTACAGAACCTGAGCAAAGACAAAGTTATCAACTCTAGTCCTTCTATTATTTGCTGAATCAAATTCTTACTTTGCAAAATTAAAGTAAATATGCTCTGAGATCCCCTTCAGCTCCAAAATTCCATGCCCCAACTTAGGAGGTTTCTCTTCTACTCTGATAGTATATATCTCTCAACTGAGGCCCAAGGAGGTCAGGTGCCTTGCCCTTGATGTAATCAGAACCATGCTCTTTCCACTGGACCATGATGCCTTGAGGATCTGAAATGTTTCTTGTTTTTATATCCCCAGCACTTAGGACAGTGCTTTGAGATTGGTCTTCATTTAATTAATGTTTGCAGAATTGAATTGAAAGAAAATGTCATATTTGAATGACAGTTGGTTAGATAATTATCACTAGGCTTGTAGTCCCACGGAGAAATCGAGGAAGGAGAGGGGAGGACTATAAGTTGTTAACAACTGTGCAGTAAGATTTGAAATTTTTATACTTGTCTATGTTTAGAAAAGTACCTTTCAGCCCACGACACCTGTGAAAGAGCAATAATGAAGAGGAAATAGCTGTTCCATCACCAAAGCAGACAATAGAACTTGATGTCTCTTTTCTCCTTGGTAATTTTCACTGGGTGTTGTTTTTGGGTTAATTTGGGTTAATCATATCACACAACAGCAGGTAATCTTGCCTGTCAAAACAGCGGTGCTGAAGACTTTATGGGTTTCATCTCATCATTGTCATTCTGCTCCACTAAGAGGAAACTGCTGGGAAGCAGGAGAAAAAATCTGAGACAGCCCTGGCCTGGAAGGAGAATGATACTAATAAGCCTGTTTGGATTGTTGGAGGTTGTGCTTGAGAGAAGCCTTATTAGATATTGCTCCAGGAGCATAAGACTCAGACATGAGTCCTACTGAGTGCTTTCCCTCTTCTGTAAAATCTAGCAGGTGATACAATACATGAGTTCTAGACCTTGCTTTTTTTTTGTGCTCTAGATCCCAATTTTGTGAAGCTTATGGGCCCCACAGAATAATAATGATGACAAAATTATATTTATACAATACTTTAAGACTTGCAAAGAATTTTATGTGTTATGTCCTTTCATCCTTACAAGATGCTAGAGATAGGAGGGTGGGGGCGGGGTGGGTAAATGCTATTTTTATTTACATTTTATGGATGAAGAATTTGAGGTTAAGTGACCTGCCCACATTCACATAGCTACTAAGTGTCTAAGGCAGGATTTGAATTCAGAGTTTCTTGGCTTCAGGTCCAGCATTCTATATTCAGGTCCAGCATTCTATATACTGTACCGCCTAGCTGCCTAAAAACCTATAATGATATGTTGCCTTCATTCATAATGGAAGGAAATACTAAATTCAGTTAGAGGTCAGTAAGAATAAAAATATAAATTTCCTCCATTTCACACCTGCCTCCCCCCAAAATCTTCCCATGGATACCTTGAAGGTTGGTGGATCCCACAGATGCCAAGAACCCCAATACAAAATGATCTCTGGGGGTAATCTCAAAATCAAATAGCTTGCAGTTCTATGAAGGACACAGCAAAAGCGGATTATGGATTTATGGAGAAGAGGATCATAGGTAGAGAGCCCAAAGAAGGGGCGTACAGAAACCAGCTATAGCCATGATGAGAACAAACAATTAAAATCAGGGCTTGGTTTCTTGTTTTCTTGATTGTATTGATTTAAGAAAGTGATGGGGAAAATCAAAATGATGGAGATTTAACGTAAGAGCATATTGTGGATCATTTTTCAGAGAATCAGATGTTAAGCATTTACTAAAATTCACACAAGTATGAAGTGGCAGAGTCTGAATTGAAAACCTACATCTCTTCAGCATTCTTTATGTACCTTGGAAGCTTACTACTCCAATTCCTTCATCTCACAGCTGGAGAAATTGAGGTGCTGAGCAGCTAAGTAACATGCCCAAAGTCCAAAGGCTAGTAAGATGTGGAGCCAGTACATGAAACAGCCTTCTGACCTAATATCCAGTCCCCCTCTCACTGTACAACCTTCTTCAATGTCAGTCAGTCAGTCAATTAACCTTTAGTAAGCACCTACTATGTGCCAGATACTATATGGAGCAAAAGGGATACTAAGTCCCTGCCCTCAAGGAGCTTAACTATGTGTGCAGTGTCCTTTCTCTAGTGCCATGACTCTCTAGTACTAACAGTGTTGATTTTAATGAAATAACCTAGCTTGAGTCTAAAGTATGTACTTTCAACTTTAGGGAGGAATAACCTTGTTTAGACACCTTGAGAAAAGGTGAATTACCCCAGATCATTAGTTAGTCTGAGTTTGGATTTGAGTTCTTTCTAACTATTGATTTAATACTCTAACCACCACACCACTTAGCTTCTTAGAAATAACTATCTGAAAGAACTTATTGTATCAATCCAATCCAAATCCGATACATATTTAATAAATAACCAGCATTTTAAAAAGTTTCTTTACACCATAAGTTGTATGAACAAAGTTGCAATCTTTTTTTTTAAATAAAAGGTAAACTAAAATCAAGATGATCGCTAATTTCAATTTTTAAAAATCAATCAATTGATTAAGTGTCTACTATGGGCTGGGCATTGTGACCATACAAAAAAGAGGCAAAAGATGTTCCCTGACTTCAATTGAACTTTCAGCTGAATAGGGGACAGAATGTATAAACAAATATAAAGAAAGGATAAATAGGGAATAATTATCAGAGAGAAGGCACTAGAATTAAGTGGAGCTGGGAAAAGCTTCCAGTAAAAGATGGGATTTTAGTTGAAATACTTTAATTAGAGGGAGCCAGAGATGGAGATCAGTAGTTGGAGTAGAGAAGGGAGAGCATTCCAAGTATGGGAGACAGCCAGATAAAATACCTTGAACCAAGAGATGAGTATCTTGATCATGCCAGAAGGCCAGAGTCAATGGAGGAAGGTGAAAGGGGAAGAAGGTCGAAGGGGGCTAGGTTATGAAGGGTTTTCAATGCCAAACAGAACATTTTGTATTTGATCTTGGAAGCAAAAGGAAGCACCCAAGCTTACTGAGTAGGGCTGGGAATTGGGGTGGTAGCTATGGAGATGACATGATTAAATCTGAACTTTAGAAAAATCACTCTAGTGTCTGAATGAAAGATGGATTGAAGTGGGGAGAGACTAGAGGCAGGCAGATTTATCAACTACAATAATCCAGATGTGAGGTGATGAGGGCTTTGTACCAGAACACTGGTAAAATCAGAGGAGAAGAAGGAACTTATCTGAGAGAAGTTACAAAGATGAACTCAATAAACCTTGGGAATAGATGGGATATGAGGTACAATTTCAGAGTTGGAGATGCATTAATTTGAATTTCTTGACTATATATATTTTTAGTAGGGAGAGGTAGAAAGAAGGGGGAAAAGTCTGTTAATGGAAAAATAATTGTTAATTTTTTAATTTAAAATATTTTTAAAAGTATTGCTATTTGGTCATTGGTGCTCAAAGAATAAAATTCAAAAATAGAAGATTTTTAAAAAAAGATTTAGGTTGTTCATTTATAAAATAAGGATGTTAATATCTGTACTATCCACCTCACATCTTACACGGTTATTGTGGGGAAAGCATTTAAATAAACCTTAAAGTGTAATAAAAATGGGAGCTACCATAGTAATGATGATTGATGATGATAGGAGTAATAATGGAGGTTGCCTACTGTTTGCATCCAAGTCTCTGTGTTTACTCTTAATGAGTCCTCCTTTTAAGCAGTGATTCTCATCTTAGGGAATCCTCAGCTGACTTCTCTCCAGATCAGTGTCATCTACTTCCCCAGCACACTTCCTGGTCAACAATGTCTTCCTGTTTTTATCTGTGCCCATAGTGATGCTTCCATGTAGCTTTTGATGGTTCCACTAACAAATTTTAAGATTTATCAGTCAGAATACATTCTCACCTCCTACCTCCCATGAGTCTTGATAAAAGATAAAGGATCATTCTCCCATCAATTAGGAAGCTATGTAGATAACTTCCATGCCATTTATAATTCATGGCACCTTGATTAAGTATTCATACGCCATTTATTGGCATATCACCTAAGCACCTTATGTAATAGAAGATGCAGAACTTTTAGGAGAGAGAAGGAGAGAACCTGATTTTTGTTGGGAGAGACAGGAATGGAAGATTACTTTTTAGCATCTGTCCCTCTTCCTACCCATGGTTTGCTAGCTAGAATGATGGTCAGACATCACATCCCAGGCTGACTTCACAAGCATAGGTCATTGACTCTTTGTGAATGTTCCTTGGGAAATATATGCATGTTAAATTTTCATATTTTTTTAATGTTACAAACTCATTTTATATCCCTAGTACAGTGCATGAGACCTATGTGAAGTAAATACCTAATAAATATTGGTTGATCAAAATTGGCTTCAGGAAGTAGAGATATTATGGATTTAAGAGGTAGCAAGGTTTACTGGGTTTGGAAAATAAAAAGACCTGGGTTTGTATCTTCTACTTAATAATTGTATGTATTTAGACACATTTCTGGCTCCCAGTTTTGTGGTCTATAAAATAAGGGGCTCCTTCTCTCTCTAATATTCTACATCCCTATGGACAAGGGTAGCATGTTCCAGAAGAGACAAAGTGGTGTAAAACAATTAAATTATATGAATGTTTTATTTTCTGTAAGAGTCTAAGCTTGGGAATACATACATATATACACAGAGCTATGAACACACACACACACACACACACACACACACACACACACACAGCCCCTGCCCTCAGGGATCTTGTAATCTGTCTTTTATCATTCAAGCCTTCATCACCTTTCACCTGAAATATTATATGATAGCCTCCTAATTTATTTTTCCACCTCAGGTTTCTCCCCACCCCAATCTATATTCCAGCTTAAAATACAAGTCTGATCATGTCACTCACCTACTTAATAAACTCTATTGCTTTTTATGATAAAATGTAAATTCTGCTGGAAATTTAAAGTCCTTCCAAGGCTGGATCCAACCTATCCTTCCAAAATTATATATATATATATGCATGCATATACAGTTCTTCTCACTCTGTAAAGACTAACCTAACTATTCTTCTTTTCCCTCAGATTAAGGAGCAAACCAACTCCTTTTTCTGTATTGATCATTCCTAATAGTTAGATGAAAAATTAGAGATAGATAGATGATAGATGGATGGACAGGTAGAAGACAGACAAATAGATGGATAGCAAACTAGCTAGGTGGCTTGATGATAGATATGCAGACAGATGGATAAATAGATGATCAATGATGGATGGATAGTAAGATAATTGATAGATGTTGGATGGATAGATAGATGATAAATGGATGGATGGATAAGAGATAGACTGATGAATAGCCAACTAGCTAGATGAATAGATAGATGAATAGTTAATGGATGAATAGATAGAAATAAAACAATTAAATTTATGATCTAACACTGGTACACTCATGATGTGCTTGGCATTGTTTTAAGTGTTAAGAATATAAACACAATCAAACAAAATAATTCCTGCTTCAAGGAACTTACATTCTAATTGGGGAAGACAACCCGTAAAGAGGAACTGGAAGTGGAGGATACAGAATGATCTCTATACCCATAGAGTCTGGCACTTTCTCTGCAACTCATAGTCTTAGAGTGTCACTGGCCCTAGAACACTTGAGTTTGAGTGATTTGGTCACATAACTAGTTAGTCCAAGTCAAGTCAAGAAATATTTACTCAGCATCTGCTGTGTGTCAGGAACTGTGCTAAGCACTGGGAAGACAAAAGAAAGTCAGGAAAAACAGTTCTAGTTCTTAAGAAGTTCCCTGGAATGCATGTTTTTCCTATTGTAGTGGGTAAAGTGCTAGACCCAAAGTCAGGAAGATCTGAATTCAAATCTTGTGCCAGAGATTTCCTTTCTATGTGACACTGGACAAGTAATTTAAAAAATAAACAAAAAATCCTTCCTCTGTCTGCCTCAGTTTCCCCATTTGTAAAATAAAAATGCTAATAGCATCTACTTAACAGGATTGTTGAGAGGATAAAGTGAGATAATAATGATAAAGTATTTTTCAAACACACACACACACACACACACACACACACACACACATATATATATATTCTTATATACACACATATGTATATGCCTATATGCATAAATATATAATGTGTATATATACTTATATGTATATATGTCAGCATTAATCTATATACTATTCGTATATAGTTATATATAATGTATAAATGTTAATTATTATGATGATTACTTCAGCCCAGTTTTCTACTATGCCAGGTTGTTTCTGACGCATAGTAAGTTCTTAATAAATGCTTGTTGATTAATGCATGATTCAAGGTAGAGAAAGACAGGAACAAGAGAGAAAATCATGGAAAATGTTCTAGGAAAATTTGAGGAGGGAGACATTACATCTGTCAGATAATGCCAGAAGCAACTTTATTAAGGACATGTCTCCTAAGCTGAACCTTGAAAGAAAAAGAAGAAAAAGAGGCAGAAGAGGTCTTAGTATGGATGGAAAAGACTAGGTTGAGACAAGGAAGGAGTTTCAGGTTTGGGTTTAGTCACAGAAGTAGGTGAGGGTGGGTCAATGTAAGGAAGTTATAGAGAGGTTCATTTGGGTTCACTATTAAGAAGAACTTATTAACATTTAGAGCTAGCTAAAGATGGACCTAGTTGTTTGATGAGATAATTTCTAATGTGTGGAGATTTGTAAACAGAGCCTAAATGATTCTTTATCTGGGATACCATTGGAGGTGGGAAGTTGGGCCCTAAGATCCTTTTGTAATTGGCTGATTCAGGGCAATGGTATGAAGATGTATTGGTTTATATGGTTTACTAATATCCATTGTCATCTTGCAGGAATCAAGTTCCTGATGGGATAGGAGAAAAAATGGAATATGGAGATATGGGAGGATCAATGTATTTTTGAAAGAAGGGGCAATATCATACAGTGGAAGCAGCCTGGCACATTGACAATGGACTGTGCTGCTCCTCCATTCATCCCTGATTTATCTGGTTATCTGTCACATAAAAAGCCCAACACCTACCTCTGCTTGGCCATGTTTCTGCCATGAAAAATGGTAAAAAGCAAAGCAAAGAAGGAAAACAGAAAGGATCCAAACAACTGGTGGTTGATACTAAATAGCTCTCAATGTATGAGGGTTATCATGTTCCTCAATGATGAGAAAATATTCTCTTTGCTTCCATCTAGATGGTCCTCCATAGACCCTGTGCTCAAAACCTGCCCACCTTGCTAGGACTTTTCAGGGCATCCACTCTCCTTGCATAACCTTTAGGAGCCTCAAATTTCCTTCAAGCCACAATGAAGTGGCAGTTTTGTGTGCATGTGTGTGTTTGTGAGTGAGTGTGCATGTGTATGTGAGTGTGTTTGTTACATCCTCCCACAAGAAAAATATGTTCTATCCCCTGAATATCTCAGTCTAGGTTAGTTCAGTAGGGGGCTGAACAATGACCCATTAAATTTAATAAATTTTCAACCATACGACTATCTCAAATCAACCAGCCAATGAACATTCATCAAATACCTCTTATGTGTCAGGTACTGTAAATGCAGGAAATGAAATAACCTATTTTCAAGCAGTTTACATTCTCTCCTCAAAGGAGAGAAATAAGCTTGAATGACTCCAGTAAGTGACTTAAAGAATCTCAAAGCTAGTGGGAATATCAGATGGCATCCAAGCCAACCTGAACCTCATAAGGAATTGCCTCCGATGTACCCTCAATGAAAAGTTAGCTAACCTCCATTTGAATAGTTCTGGGAATGGGGGATCTACTTCCTCTCTGTTCAATGCATTTAACTTTGCAACAGTTCTGAGTGCCAGGAATTTTTTTTTTCCTTTTCAAGCCAAAATCTTTGTCTTTACAACTTACAGCTAATAGTTAGAGAGTAAACTCTACCAGGGTTGGTACAATGAACTCATTTAGATGCCCAGTTGCAGCTAGTCATGAAAATCAGCGTTTGCTGATGCCCATTGAATGGGAGCCTCTGGGAGTTGTAAACTTGTGACTGTTCAGCATCTCTCTCCCTCTAGAATGTCTTTCCAGGTACGGTTTCCCAAGGATCCTAAAGACAGGTACCAGGAGCTTCATTTTGGCCATCAGCCCTTGATCTCCAATGTCCCACTTCACAATAATTTACAACACTGATCTGGGATTATTTGTCTCCATCATGGATGCTCTTTTCCCTTGTTGAGACTCCTCTGGCTCAGCATTATTTGCTCTATCCTGTGTCAGGACTCCGTCATCACTGACCTGTCATCATTGGGAGAAACAGTGCTGGGAATCACAGCTAAACACAGGCTCAGGGCTTCAAGAATCACCAGAGCACACTCATCTCACTGCCCACTATCTCCATATATGGAAAGGGTCAACTCCTTCCTCTACTCCACTCCAGGAATCTGTCTGGGGACAAAATACTGGACCTTCAACAACAAACCACAACTACTCTATAACTGCAGTGCTTAGCAAAGTGTTTGGCACATAGTAAGTGCCTATTGAATGCTTTTTCATTCATTGATGCTGACTCTAAGAATTCTCTGAGGACTCTGAACACCCAGAGAATGGAACTTGGTTTGCCCACTAAGCAACAATCATGTTCCTCAAGAGAAAGTCTTGGTCCTTTCACAATAAAGAAATCAAACTGAAACAAAATCTAGCAAACAAATAAACTTCTACAGCAATTTTCAATTAAGGGCATTTGTAAGCTCCTCTAAGATTCCAGTGACATCTATTTTGCCTTTAAAGCCAATTGTATTCAGTCTTAAGAGTTGGAAATAATGTCCTATCCAAACTCGGTGTCCATCCCTGGTGCAGTACGATGCATGTAGTCTGAATTTAATAAATGTTTATTGAATGAACAAATGAATTATTCTTAGTCTCATTTTTATCTTCTCTTCTCATCAAGCAGAACAAGTCTAATTTTCTCTTTTTATATTTTTATGACAATAGACTACTGCAAACAGAACATCACCTCTGGGCTAATCTCTTATATAAGTGACCTCAAAATGATGTTCTTAACTTTTCCTCCCAATAAATCCATCACTGGAGATTCTAACCCGACCATTGCATCAGTCATGGCTTTTAGGTGCATTTGCACATATTCATAAAAGACACAGAAAGTGATCAATTACAAATCAAGTGTTCAAAATGGCCCTAGTTAGCCTTAGGTGCCAGACCCTGGGATGTTTTAGTGATAATAATAATGATAATGAAGACAAGGAGAGTGGTATTCTTGCTGTTTTGAAGGAGACAATTTTCACAGGGCTAACAGGGAGTTGTCATCCCTTAGCCCCAATCATTGGTGATTTACTTACCCATCATCAACGCATAGCACAAGGCTGTGTCCACACCACATAAAGCTTACCGCTAACATAGGACACTCATAATAGACCTGCTTGAAAGTCTTCACTCCAGGATTTATGAAGAACAATCTAATTATTCAACCCAGTGCTGCTCACTCTCATTCTGACTCCTATTTAAAGCCTCCATGGAAAAGACCATTCATCTCTGGGGACAGAGCTTGTCGGGCTTTGTGGACAGAAATATTTCCCTTCTGTTTTGATAGCTACCTCAGCAGGAGGTAAACATATCTCATCCTCAATGGGTTCAAGAAATTAAGACCTAGCTATTTAGATTTCTCCCAGTAATCCTCCTCCTCCATCCAAGAAATGCTGATTAAATAGGAGCAAGGATCCAGCCTTCACTCTGACAAAAAGCCTAATGGGTGCCAGACTTCCTTTTATATGTGATGTCCCCAAATCGCATAAGAAAGGTTTCTGGCTGCTACAAGACCTGTTTAGGGAGAAGGGGTGTAGCAATTACAACTCTGCCCCCCCAATACCAAATGGATAGGAGAGATGAGAGAAGTCACCTTGATTGGGCAGTCACTTATTTAACATGTCCTTGGGATGTCTGCCTATTGAATGTAGAGGCTAAGTCAAGCCTAATCCTCCCTCCCTCTAGTCTAGAGGTTCTTAATCTGGGGCTCATGGATCCATTACTAAATTTCAGGGGATTTGTGAATTTAAACAGCAGAGAAAAATTAAATCTTTATTTTAATATAATTGGTTTCCTTAGAAATCCTAAGTATTTTATTTTCTGTATCAAAAAAAACTTTTTCTGAGAAAGGTTCATGAATAAAATAGTTTTAGGACCTCTTACAGTATACACATTTTTATGAATGATTTAAGATTATGACCCAGGTCATTCTCAACAGGTCCAAGGGATATAACAAGATCCAAGAGGTGATATAACCCTGCTTTTTAAAAAAAACTCTCTTTGGTAAATAGTATTTAGCATAGAGCCTAGGAGTTAGGCACTGGAAAGTGTTTAATAAATGTTTGTTGCCTCACCAAGTAATTCAGCACCCTAGTTTTACAGATGAGGAGGCAGAGGTCCACAGATTTTAAGTGATTTGTTCAGTCATCAGAGGGTGGATATGAACTCGCATCCTCCAATCCAAATCCATTACATCTCTTTCCATTATAACACATTGATTCACCAGTCAATTGGGACATCCCCCTGGATTCCACTTTTTTTAAACCAAGAAGTGCTTTAATTTCTTTGAATATTTATTGATTCTATTTGTATGGAAAAACATGTTTACTCCTTTGTTGCATATATGAATAAATGTTCTTTGTTCCTTCTTAGTATAAAAACTCCTTCCTGACTTGCATTGTATACTTAAAATATTAAAATTTATGGACACGTGTGTGTATGTGTGTGTGTGTGTGTGTGTGTGTGTGTGTGTGTGTGTGTGTGTATAGACTGACAGACAGACAGACAGATAGATAGATAGAATTTGCTTAAGTGAATCTGTGGGTGATAACCAAAATGCTTGTGAGATATTTTTGGACCTTGTGGTCAAATAAAGCTGGGCAGAAACTTCATCGAGAAAAAATAAACTTTGTCTCCATAAGCTATTTTATTCATTCATTTAGAGCAGAAATATTTCTACATAAAAAATTACCTTGCTAATCTTATTTCAATAAAATTGATTTCTTTTTTTATCCTTCACATTTCATTTGATGCACTTAAAAACATTTTTTCCCCTGAGAGGTCCAAAGACTTCACCAGACAGTCATAAAGATCCAAGACACACAAAAAAGTTAAGAACCCCAGATTTAGAGGGAGAATACTGCACTGTAAGTCAGAGTCCTGGGTTTCCTTCCCAGCTTTGACACTCCTATACCATGTGACCTTGAGTAAGTGACTTCCTTTCTCTAAGTCTCAGTTCCTTCTTTTTGAAATCTAGAGACTTAGACTAAGTGACCTCTGCTATGGCATACGAGAATCCATTGCATAAATGGGACATGATTAGCTAAAAGAAAGATCTCAAGGAAGACATGGTAGCTGTCCCTTCCAAGTCTGGGATTATAATTCTGTGATTTCTTAAGGTCCTTTCTAGTATTCACATTTTGTCTTCTCTTAGAGGAGGATCGTTCCAATGCTGCCATTTTGTGTTGTATATTCTAAAGGCTCTTTCAGCTCTGACATTTCATGCTCAATATTCTAAATCCTTTTGAAGTTACACAAGATCCAGTCATCTCAGGTGTGAACTCTGATTGTGACCTTGGATAGCATGATTTTCAAAGTCCTTGACACTTTCCCTTCTATAATTTTCTGGTTCCATTTAAAATGACTAATACCCTTTCTTGGCGAAACCATTTTAGGGAGGGCTAAGACTTTAAAGAATAGGCTTTAGTATCTCTCGTCAGGTGACCATCTCCAAATTCACCTTGCTGGACATTCCTCAATGACAACTGTCCTCTGGAAGTCATCCCTCCATTTGACTGGAGTGATATCCTAGCATTGAGTGTGGAAGTCACCCTTGGATTTCTGTACATGATCCCGTTCGGACGATGATCCCACATGGAATGAAACTACCACTAATAATAATACTAAAATATGTCAAGGTCAATAGCAAAAAATGTCAGTATTTTTTCATTCACCCATGTCAGCAGCAAATTCATCCTGAAACATGCTGACAATAGTGTAGCTATGAAAACCAATAGACTTGATGAGCCAACCAGCCAATAAATTATAGATGTGTACATACAGATGTGTATGTACTTTCCCCAGAAGAGAGATGTACTGGACAGCAAGAGGCTGCTGTGACATGGCTCATTACAAGAGCAGCTTGGATAGACTGGGGATCCTGCCCTCCCCCAACAAGGCTTCATCCTAATGTGTAATGACATGATAGACACCCCGACAGTGACCTGACACCCCAAAGGGGTTGCTGCCTGACTGCTCAGGGCCCACAATGACATTGTACCTAAGTACACTTTGCAGCATTCCCCATGGTTTCCCTTCATAGAAAAAAGCAGGCTGGCTTTTGCATACACTGTATACTTTCCCTGGCCCAGAAGAAACCTGGCACTAACCTGTGATGAGGTCTTAGATAAGTCATTTTCTTTTTCTGGACCTTACATTCTTCCTGTACAAATAAGTTGTCCTAGATCAAAATAACTGACATATCTGCAGTAGATCATAGTTAATAATAATGATGATGATAAGTTATATATTGCTTCAAAGTTTGCAAAGAACTCTATATATAAAGATCAAATGAGATCTATCTATCTATCTATATATATTTCATATGTATATATAATATATATGTCTTATATAAATATGTATATATATTATATAAATCTTTGCTCCAGCCCTGTGAGTTAGATGCTACTATTAGTGACTCCTTTGGAACAGGTATAACAAGCATTATCATCTCAGTTTCTCAGAGAAACTGGGGCTCAGAGAAATTACCGAATTGACCAAAGTTCATAGCTAGTCAGTTGCAGAAATTCAAGTCTTTGGCTCTATCTACATCCAACTCTTTCCATTCCCCCAAACAGCGTCTGACATGATGTCTCAATATTCAATTCTCCAGGACTCAGAACTTCCCAGGAAAATATATTTAAAATACTTCTCTGGACTTTAGTTTCTTTATTTGTAAAATAAAATCTATAAGAGATTAGATTAGATGATCTTTAAGGTCCTTGCCAACATCAAATGATCATATGAACAACTTATATGAAAAAGCTTTAAGGAAAGTAGATAGATATAGATGTATGCATGTATGAACTTTTCAAAAAGCCCATAATAAATACCATCTCCATTGGATTTTCCATGCGAACTTGGACAAAATGGTGTCTAAGATCCCTTGGCCTTTGACATTCTAAAATCTTTGGATTCAAAGTTTATTAAAATATCCTTTGTTGGTGAAACTGTGAAAGGAGGGGCTCAGTTTCCAGAGCAGAGCTTTCATTATCTCTTACTTTTCTCAACAAAAGATATTCCTGGAGTTTTGTTACTTGCTACCTCTCCCTTTTAGAAGTAGGATCTTGGAGGGAAGTAACAATTTTTCTTTTTTTTAATCTTAGCACTAGCTTTTATTAAGCACTTACCATGGGCAGCTAAGTGGCATAGTGGCTGGAACTAGGCTGGAACCAAAGAAGACTCATCTTCTTGGCTTCAAGACCCTCACTAACTGTGTGATAAGGTTAAGTGATTTGCCCAGAATCACCTAGATAGTAATCGGAGGGCAGATTTGAACACAGGACTGTATCCAATGCCCCCCCATAGTACCCAAAACTATAGTAGGTGATTAATAAATTAATAAATCACAGAATTATCATCAGAGCCTAGCCAAAATTAGATCTCAACAATTTTCCATTTTGGCACCTTCTGTCCATCGTAACTACATCTTCCCCTTTTTCTATTTCTTGCTCATGAAAAAAGTCAAGCAAGTTACTAACGAGAAAGATATGAAGACTATCCCATGACTCAACTCTCCTTCTGTCCGCCCAGATCTAATGTCCTTTCCCTTGCCACCATTCCCAGAAAATGTGATATCCTCTTAGCAGAGGGTAGGGATTGCCTAATTTTTTTATTTATATGCTCAGAGACTACAGTGACTGGTATATAGATGCTTAGTACATGCTAGATAATAATGATGATGACATAATACTACTTCTATTTCATTACAATACAATTATTCTGTCAGCAATAGTTCCTAGAACAGTGAATACAAAGAAATAGCAACTGAAGAGTGACGAGTTTCTAAAGAACTTCTGAGTTCCACTAAAACTATAAGAACAAAATAATAATGATGATGACAGAACAAAAACTTCAATTAAGAATTCTATTTCAAAATTTAGTAGTGTATCCTGCATATAGTAAGTACTTAATAAATGTTCACATGAAAACTACAATTTTATAATGAGCTATTATTACTTACATTCCCAATTCTTGGTGTACCTAATTTCATAATGATCGAAAATGTAATTGGAGAATATATGTTAGATGTGTGGGAATGGGAGAGTTATCCAGGGTAAAGAATATCTGGAGGAGTGGGTGATGGGGAATACAAATGGAAGTGCTCATACAACTTGTGGAAACATATTTTTCACTCTCTTGACTGGTCAGGGTCTTTTAAATAAAGTATCGACTTTAGGTCAGTCTCTTATGGACAATATTCCTTTGTGGGGAAACCACTGTTACTTTTGATAACGTTTGATTAAAATCTATAAGAGAGAGGTCACTATTTAAGCAGGGAAATAGCTACTGTTGTGGTGAGCCTATTTTCCTTCACATAGTCAGTTGGAGAATTAAAATCCTCAGCAGAAGAATTCATTACAATACCCCCCTCCCTTCCTTTAGTTAGTAAACAAATGTTTAGACACAATGTGTGTCATTAAAAAGAGTCTATGACAACTTCAAAAGTTGAATAAATGGTGGAAGGGAAAGAGCCCTGACCTTGTTTTAGGAAGGTACATTTTAAATTTTTATAGACATATCAGTTGCTATTAATTGGCATTATCATTATTGCTATTTCACACTTTTCATCTTTATGTTTTTCCCCAGAATACTTGTAGAATGATAGTGTCTTCAGCCAACTAACTGGAAACTAAAGCTGTACCCATGAAGTAGGAATGGCTGAATAAATGGTGATATATGAATATATTGTAGACTTTGCAAAGGATGTGAAAAATGATTGGATCCTAATCCCTCACATAGGTTTTTCTTAACAAAAACTTATAGAGATTTTTTAAAAAAAGATATTATAGAGATTTGCTATATCTTTTTCCAGCCCATTTTGCAGGTAAGGAAACTGAGTCAAACCAGGTTAAGTGACTTGTCCTGGGTCTCACATTTAGTAAATATCTTAGGCCAGATTTGAACTCAGGAAAATGAGTCTGACTCCAAGCCTGGCCCTCTGTGCCAACAGAGGCAACCCCTCTTTTTACATCTTAGGAAACTGACATCTTATAGAAGTTATGGCTTCCAGGGGAATCATCAGGTTGTTAATTAATTTGGAATTAGAACTCAGGACCTCTGGGTCTAGTTGCTGTGATTATTCTTCTGTATCCCAGGGCCTCTAATTATAAAATCCCAAAGTCATTAAGGATCATGGGATATTATCAAGCCCAACTCAGACCAGAGAAGGAATCCCATGGACCCCATCCCCTTATAGTGTATTCTCTCCCTGAACAACAAACATCTGCAATGGGTCAATCTCCTCCTCTATCCTTTTCATTTTTTGGATTGGAGAATTATCCCATTCATCAAGTCAAAAATCTGCCTCTCTGCAACTTTCCCCAGTTGCTCCTAATCCTGTCCTCGGGGGCCAGGACAAATTTCATGCTTCACCCACATGACAGCCCTTCAGATACCTGAAGACAGCCATTACACACCACCCCCTCCCTCCACCCAAGTCTTCTCTTCTCCAGGCTAAATAGCCTCTGTTCCTTCAATCAATACTTGTATGACATGGTCTCCAGTCCCCTCACTTTCCTGGTCACCCTCTGGATGAGCTCCAGCTTGTCAATGTGCTCCTTAAAATGTGGCGCCCGGAACTGAACATCATTATCATTATTATAACATTTTTGTCTCCAGGGAAGAAAACTAGGGTACTTTTAAATTATTGATCATTTAGAGATGTTCTCTGGATTGAACCAAATAGCTGACAGTTAACTACACTTGTTTTTGCTTCTGAATGCATCACATCCCCTGTGGAAGATTAGATAATATTATATCCCGCGAGTTGCACTATCTGGAGAGTGACCCCATGCTAATCTCGGACAGAACTGATTTGGAACAAAGAAAACAGACTTTTATCGAGTCTTTGGAAAAGGGAATATCCTCTGTGTGCATCCTGGATTTTAGTTCATGGACTGTGGTATCTGGTGCTATTTTGCTCTCCCACTTAAAAATATAAGGATATGGCCCCAGAAACAGTGTCAGGTCAACATGAGACTCCTGTTGGAGCAGAAGGAAGACTAGACATAAAATTAGGAAGACTTCAAATAAAGTTCCTGATGAAGCAGAAAACTGGGAAAAAATTTTACATCCAAGGGTTCGGATAAAAGCCTTATTTCTAAAGTATATAGAGAATTGGTTCAAATCTATAAGAATACATACCTTTTTTCAACTGATAAATGGTCAAATTATATGAAAAAACAAATTTTCAGATGAAGAAATTAAAGCCATTTCTAGTCATATGAAAAGATACTCTAAATCACTTGATTAGAGAAATGCAAATTAAGACAACCCTGAGGTATCACTACACAGATCTTAGATTGGCTAAAATGACAGGAAGAGATATTGATAAATGTTGGAGGAGATGTGGGAAAACTGGGAAACTAAAGCATTTTTGGTGGAGTTGTGAAATGATCCAGCCATTTTGGAGAGCAATTTGGAACTATGCCCAAAGGACTATCAAAATGTGCATCCTCTTTGATTCAGCAGTATTTCTACTGGGTTTCTATCTCAAAGAGATCATAAAAAGGGAAAAGACTCTCATGTACAAAAATGTTTGTGGCAGCCCTTTTTATAGTGGCAAAGAACTGGAAAGTGAGAGGATGCTCATCAGTTGGGGAATGGATGAAGAATTTTTGATATATGAATGTAATGGAATGTTATTGTTCCATAAGAAATGACCAGCAGGATGATTTCAGACAGGCCTGGAGAGACTTACATGAATGGATAAGTGAAGTGAGTAGAATCAAGAGAACATTGTACACAGCAACAGAAAGATTTTATGATGATCAAATGTGATGGACGTGGCTCTTTTCAGTGAGGTGATTCCAACCAATTCCAGTGGACTTAGAATCACCCAGAGAAAAGACTGTGGGGACTGTATATGAATCACACCATAGTATTTGCACCCTTTTGTTGTTATTTTCTTGCTTTTGGTTTTCTTTCTCACTTTTTTATTCTTTTTGATCTGATTTTTCTTGTGCAGCATGATATATGTGGAAATATGTATAGAAGAATTGCACATGTTTAACCTATATTGGTTTACTTGATGTCTGGGGGAAGGAATAGGGGAGGTAAGGGAGAAGAATTTAGAATACAGGTTTTTGCAAGGGTAAATGTTGAAAATCATCTTTGCATATATTTTGAAAATAAAAAAGCTATTATTTAAAAAGAAAAATAGATTCCCTGATGCTAACTAGTCACACTATCCCAGACAAGAGAATACAATACATTATTTCTACTCTCCAAGCCTCAGTTTTTTGATAGTACCTTATCCAGAGGCAGCATGTGAGGGCTGCATGAACTAACGTGTCTAAAATGAGATATAATTATCAGTTATTTCTATGTCAGGGGCAAGATGTGAAGTCAGGTTTTCTTGAGGTCAAGTCCAGGACTCTTACTACTATACTCCATGTAAGCTCTATAATTAGCATTGAGACTTTTTCAAAATTGGGAAATAACAATTTTGCATATAACATTAAAGCTGATAAACTACATGACCCCTAAATTCCCCAGAGCAATGACTTTGAGAAGTTATTCCAAGTCTTTGTGCTTTTCAGAAGCTTTTTCTGAATTTTGTTTTGCAAGGAAAAAATATAACCCATTGGAGGCCAGATATTAAAAAAGCAACAATAAAAAAACCAAAAACAAAAACAGCAATACACAAGCAGGAGAGTTAAGACTTTGGAGAAGGGAGTAAAGTTTCACTACTGAAACTCTGTGTCCTTTCTGGATCTCAGTTATTTCTTCTGTTTGGGATTTGGGGTTCAGACTTAATCTGTTGGGCAATTTAGTAAAGCCTATAGACTTTTTATCAAAATGATGTTTTAAAATACATATAATTATAAGGCAAAACAAAGATATCAAAACAAAGATGAAATTTTCTTTTCTTATCCAAGTTCATAGACTCCTTGAAATCTATTCACAATCCTGAGGAGATCTGGGGACAACAGGTTAAGAAGTCTCGGGTTCAATCATCTCTAATCAAAGGTCCCTTCCAGTTGAATCCCATGACCATTTAATAACAGGAGGTGTAACTTGGCCAGGGAAAGAATTTCTTTGTGCATTTTTGCTGTGTTGCAGTTTTTGTAATTAAATCTCCTGTAAGGAATAAACAGGAAGTCTAGAGGAAATAGGCAAGAACTTTTAGTACAGTGCCTGTCACATAGTAGGCACTTAATATTTTTCGACTGATTGATGAAGAAATGGAAAGAGAAAAAAAAACCTAAATTTTTATGAGTTATGGTACACATAAATGAATTTGAAGTAAACAATGAACAATTCTCATGAAATAGGGCCAGCTTATTAAAAATTGCAATATTTATTTAAATTTGCACAGACTAATCATACTCAGTTGTATTAATAGCATCAAGGTATAAGAAATAATTATAGCCCTTGGTCCAGAAGTCAGAAGACCAAGACTAAAGTCTCAATTCTGCCACTGCATAGTTATGCAATCTTGGTCACATGTCAGCTATAGAGCTTCATTTTCACCCTCAGTAGAATGGGGATAACTTTTTTTTTTTTTTCTGCCAAAGGAGTGCTTTGTAAATCATAAGATACAGACAAGTAACTAATATCATGGCCCTTTCGAATGCCCCTTGGTGGACCTGTCACTTTAATTCTTCAAAGTCTTATTAAACTCAAAGGTTTCAAGAAAAAGTCTGGTAGCACACAATGGGTCTGTTGCCCAAGGATACATCTAACTACAGCGACTAAAGTCCTAAAGAATGGATTTGGAATGGGGAGGGGGTTATAAAATCTCAGGGAAAACTATCTTTCATAAGCTTAGAGTAAGTGTTCTTAGTCTGGGGTCTATGGATATTTTTATAAGTACATTTCAATATAATTTATTCCCTTTGCAATTTTCTGAATTTTATACATTTAAGATATTATTCTGAGAAGGGGTTCATAGGTTTCACCTGACAATCAAAAATAAAGAACCTGTAGCCTGAAATCTGTGAAGTGTTACATAGAATATCCTATAAAGAAAGTTCTGTTTTCGATAGGTCCTCAATGAATGACTGGAAACTATGGCAAGAAGTTCAAAGTCTACTTTTTTTTCCTCAAATGGAAGCACATTTTTCTATGTAAACTATGTTTATTTTGATACTTATATTGTACTAGTCATGATAATAACAGCAATAATAATAAATAATAATTATACTAGTAAAGATGACATTTATAAAATCAGCTCACAGCTCTCTTGTGCCTTTATGGTTAGGAGCTCCATTTTCCTAATCAATCTTAATAAGAATTCTAGAAAGTAAGGAGTTCAGTAATTGTTGTTCCTATTTTAGAGATCAAGAAACTGATTATTCTCAGAGAGTAGATGTAAACTACCCCAAATTAACCTATCTGAACTTGGGTATGAGACATGCTTAAGTCATGGGCTAATATGGCTGGGGTATCAAGTCCAGTTTCAGTTTCATATATATATATATAATTTGGAGAAAAAACACTGACTTTGAATCTGAACATGAAGATCCCCATATGAATTCTGTTATCACCTGTGTGACTTTGGATGAGTCTTTCTCCTGCCTGGATGATGGTTTCCTCATCTATAAAATGATGGGATTGGACTGGATGATCTCTTGTGATCCTACCACATTGCCTCTAACCTGTTTTGGGGGGAGGTAGTGCCAGTGGGAGGGAGATTTCTGGCAGGGGAATAGACATCAAATTCAATCAGTGTGATGGGGAGAGAGTTGGAAGTAGCAATTCGAAAGGGTAGTCTCAAGCCATTGGGTGGTGCTGGGACTTGGAGCCCCTTGTCCATACTTTAATCTCCAAATTGCAAAAACATTAACATTATTGATTGATCCAACATCAATCCGACAGAAATTTAATTAAATTAAAATGTGTCACTGAGCCGTCCTCTCTGCATCACATATAAATCTTGGGTAATAAGTCGACAAAGAGACAGCCGCGATTGATATTGCAACCTGCGTTTAATTTATACTCCACCATTTTCTTCTCCTGAGCTCCTCCTGAGGCTACTGGTAAGCCTTTCTGAGAGGCAGGTTCTTGTCTCATATCAGCACCAAAGGAGGCTACTCCGCTGGTTTCTAAGAATGCCTTCTGATGTGTTATTTAAAGCTCATCTGGGCTGAACCAGATATGGGGAGAATATCCAGCCTCCTCACCACACACACACACACACACACACACACACACACACACACACACACACACCCCTGGAACATTTAGCTCCTGAAATCCTCAACTACCTGAATAAATTTCAAAATTTAAAACACTTCTGCTTAGCAATGTTTAGCATTTTTCAGGCCTGGGGCAAGCGTTTCAAAAGGCAAGAAGCAGGTGGAAGCTTCATGAAATCTGCATGCAGGACAAGCAGCACAGAATGCACCTTCAAATCAACTTTTTAAGACAAAGTCAGTTGGGGTGGGGAGAAAAGTCACCTGTACTTAGAGCAGGTGGGGCAGAGGAAACACCATCTGGTAGTTTACTATTACTCTTCCTAACTAGGTGCAACAAGTATTCTAAGCTCCTTACTTAAGGAATGCCAGTGTTGAGTGCACCCTCTAAATTTTAGAGCCCTAGGGAAGACCCAGTGGGTTTATCCTTGCTGTATTTATCTTAGTTTTTGAAGCCCTCTACATCTTGATTCAACTTTATATTTCTTTTTTTTTTATATTATTTATCTCTAAATACTCTTCACTGTAATCTTACTTGATTATTCTCTGCTCCTTTCCCAATACCATTTCCCATCCTGCTTTATAAATCTCTTCCTATTTTCACTTCCTGAATTCTTACTTTTCCTTTAAAGCCAGAATCAAAGATCATTTCCTTCCATAACCTTCCCTGATCTTCTTGATCTTTCTGGGTCTTCCTCCTTTGAGCTCTAAGAGTACTTTATCATCTATCTATCTATCTATCTATCTATCTAATCTATCCATCTACCTATCTATCTATTTATCTATCTATCTATCTATCCATCTACCTATCTATCTGTCTGTCTATCCATATATCTATCTGTTTATTCATTCATTCATTTATTCATTTATTTACTCATTTATTTCACTCATTCATTCATTTGTTTGTTTTACAGCTACCTAATGCCATTATCATATGATAATGGGTATCCCATGCCATATCCTATCCATTTACTGGACTCACAGTATCATAGATGCAGGCACTCTGTTTTAACTAAACTGAAAATTAGGCTATGCAGAGTTTAGGGACTTAAGGTTTGATCAATCATTGTACTTCCCTTGATTGTTGTAAATGTCCAAAAGGAACCCTGGAAACTCTTAGGGAGATGTCATTGTCAGTTGAGGAAGTTACTAGGTTCACAACTTTGTTCTCTGAAACACACATTCAATTGGCCCACTCTGGGGTGGATAATTCCATTCTGGGGAATTGAGAAGATGAAATATTAAGGATCTAGAAGGCCAGGGAGAAATCCCTCCTAGGATCATAAGCTAGAAGGATCTTTGGAAATCATTTTGCAGATAGAGGAACTGAAGACTTGAGAAGAGAACAAGCTTAGTGGGGGTCACTCAGCCAGTCAGTCACAATTAACAGTCAATCAGTCAATAAGCATTTAACTGCTTCTTATGTGCAAGGATATAAGGGAAAGGCAAAACCAGTCCCTGACCTCAAGAAGCTTACATTCCATTGGGAGAGACAACTTGCAAATAACTATGTACATCAAGATATATACAAAGTAGAAGGAATGCAATCTCAAAGGGAAAAACATTAGCTGTGGAAGTCTTTGAAGCGAGCTGGGATATGAACAGTTGGTAAGTCAAGATGGTTGGATGAATCTTGGTGAAAGTGGGGAGGACTGCAAAGGATTAGAAAATTGGAAAGGGAAGGAGGGGACAGATTGTTCATACATTGTCAGAATCAAAATTTGAACTCAGGCCTATGGAAACCAAATCCAGAGCTCTTTCCACTTCACCACATTGTCTGTAGGGTTTAGCAATCATCAAGGATCTTCAGGGTGATCAGTTTTACAGAGGAAAATCCTCTAATTCCTTATGGCTAATGATCTCTCTCACTTTATTTTTTTATTTTCTTTGATTGAGTTCAATCAATCCAAGATCCTCATTTCATTTTTAATGGCCATTTGCAAATGAATAGCAATGCCCTAGCAATGTGCTGATGGTGTCTCTGAAGAGGGGAAGGAAGGGGGGTAGGGAAGGAAGAGGAGGACCAGGAAATGTAGGTTTGACCCAGAGCCAGAAGTAATTTTGTTCGCTTCTATCAATCCATGATTCCTCCCCACCCCGGCTTCCCCACCTCCGGAGAATTTTCAGGTGCTCATGCCTTTCCCTTACATGACATGGGTTTTGAATAGTATTCTGTTAGAGACAAAGGGCGTGATAGCTGAGCTGAACTCAACTCTGTGGAGAGCACATTCAGAATATTCATTTCATAGCTGGGTACCATATTTTAGTAAGTCCATTAACAAACAAGGGAATTTGTAGAAGAAGGTAACAGTATAAACAAGGGCCTCAAGAACAGGCCATATAAGGAATGAGGATGCTTATACTAAAGAAGGGAAGACTTGGGATGGAGGGATGAAGGCAGAGGCAACACAATAATTGTGTTTAAGTAGGCAAAGGGCCATCATGGGAAAAGGGGGCCATATTTGCACTACTTAACTTTGGACGGCATAACTAGGAATGATGGGTAAGTTGTCAAGAGGTAACTTTCAATTCATTATCAAAAAAAATTATATAAAATTAGGTTAGCTTACCAGAGGAGGTAATTTGTAATTACTAGAAGTGTTTGAATATACAGAGAGGTTGAATAAAGAGTCCTTGCTCAGGACTAGATGCTCTCTGAATTTCAGTGCTCTAAACTCTGAGATTCTACACTTCTGTGGCTCCAAAGGACCATTTGCTGAAAATCTTTCATAGGGGCAACCTATATATAAGTCTAGTGGGACACATTCAGAAAAGTTGATTCCAAACACAACTGCTTCAAGTCTAGTTCAAGTCTACCTGATGTGACTTTTATCTTTTTCTTGGTCTCCTCCGGCTTGGCTAATTTGTCCTCCCCAAACACCATCCCTGTAACTTTCCAATTCAAAATACTCCCTCTGGCTACCATTTCTTTCTATGTGTTGCTGCCCTCTCTTATTAGAATATAAGCACCTTGAAGGAGAGTACTGTTCTTTATGTATTTGTATCCTCAGCAGTTAACACAGTATCTGGCATTCAGTAGATTATTAATAAATGTTTCTTTCCTTCCCTCTTTTTCTCCCATTCTCTGCAATTCCTTTCCTTTTTGATTTTTTCTTTCTGGGCATTTCCCTCTCTGAGACTTCAGTTTCATCATCTTTATAGTGAGGAGAATGGTAACTGTAGCCTTGGATAATTTCAGTGGACTATTGTGAAACTCCACTGAGATACACTTAGATGGATCTGGGATCTTAGCAATCTATTTCCTTCCAGTCATGTAGTCTGCAGCCTATCTGTGTCTGTCCATTCTGAGAGACTTTCTTCCAATAAGTTCAACCCAGAGGATCCATTCAAATCCCTGGAACCTTCCTCAACTTTTCCTGAGATCGAAAGCCCAAGAACACATGGAGTCTTCCATGATTTTTGCTCAATCTAGCCATGAGCTTTTTTTTTAGCCATTTCATGTGGATTCTTCTCTATATTTCAGAGATTTTGTTTGAACTTCATAACTCCTGGTTTGTAGTATATGGAAGACTGCTCACACTCACTATATACCACTCAATTGTTCGTTGGGTTATCTTCACCTCCAGCTCCTAGACTGTAATGTCATGATTTATAACCATACAACTATAACTAGAAACACATTAGTATTTAAAAAATCTAAGGAGATCATGGGTATGAAAATCCTTCCAAACTTTAAAGAACTACATTCATGTGGAGTATGATGGTAGTTAACTATCACTCTGGGATCAAAGCCTGGCATTTGATACATCTCAAGTTCAGAGCTACAGTGGGCTTCCCCATTCACATATCTCAGGGTATCCCCAGTCTATGAGTTACAACACAGTTAGTTTCCATTTATTGTACATCTCTTCATCTAGGTGGAACTGGCCAATAAGACTTGGGTGGAGTAGGACAGAGAGTATACAGTCACTGGCACTATACATGTAGAATTCAAGACAAAAAGTCAAGTACTTATTAAGTAACTTCTGTGTATGAGACACTGCAAAAATGTCCTTATCATATTAACCTTCATAATATCTTTTGTATATTTCCCCTTCTTCCTCCACTGACATCTTTACTCTACCTCCAGGCTTTTATCACCCCTCCTCAACAATGCACTAGCCTTCTCATTATTTTCTCTGCTTTGAGTCTCTTTCTAATGGAGTCTATCAACTATGGAGCTGCCAAAATGATCTTCCTAAAGCACAGGTCTGATCCTGTCATTCTTCTACTCAATAAACAACAATGCCCCTCTTAACTTTGGGGATCAAATATCAAATCTTCTGTTTGGTTTTTAAAGCTTCTCATAGCTTGTCCCCTTTCCACCCTTCCAATCTTCCAAACTTTAATCCTCTTCACATACTCTATCATCTGATGATACTGGCTTTTCTTCTCCTTGTACATAATGCCTAACTTTTCTATACCTGTGCCTTTTCATTAGCTGTTCCCCCTATTCCCCACCCCATTCTTGGAATGTTCTTTCTCTCTCCTAGTTCCTCTTAATTTCTTCAAGACAACACTCAAATCCTATTTTCTACAAAAAAGTCTTTTCTCATCCCTCTCCCAAACTTCACATCTCCAATGACATCCCACTTAGATTATACTCAATATATTGTTATTCAATCATATTTCAGTTGTGTCCTACTCTTTGTAACCCTTCTTGAGGTTTTCTTGGCAAAAATACTGGAATGGTTTACTATTTTCTCCTCCCACTTATTTTATAGATGAAACAAACAGAATTAAGTGACTTGCCAGGGTCATACAGCTAGTTAGTATCTGAGACCAGATTTGAATTCAAGAGGATGAGTTTTCCTGACTCTATCTCATACTCTCTACTAGCTTTGTTCAGTGTGTATATATTTGTGTGTGTGGGGGGGTGGAGAGTGAGATAGATTTATATCTATCTATCTATCTATCTATCTATCTATCTATCTAACATATACATTCAGATATGTATGTAGAGAGAAAAAGATCTATCTACATACATATACATAGCAATACATATGCTTGTGTACAGACTCTGGTTTTGTTTGTTTTTATCTCTCTTTGTAGCTGATATTTAATACAATCTACTGAAAAGCTAGAACTTAATAAAAGCTTTTTGACTTGTCTTAATTTTCCCTCAGGTAGTTTACAATCTAATGGGTAAGTCAACTTATGGATAACAATGCACACATAAGATCATAGTTTTCCAAAATATTAGTTTCAAATTCTTTAAACCCTTGTGCTTCTTGAATGATTTCATCATTTTCTTAATATTATTATTAGTAATAATGCCTCATATTTCATATGACACTTCAGGTTTTACCAAATATCTTCCACCCCAACAATTCTCTGTGGCAGTGGGGTATCAGAAATGAGCACTGTAGCTTTAAATCCCCGCATTGATATGTGATAGCTAGGTAATCCTAAGCAAATGGCATTCCCAGCTAAAGGGAGTGAGCTGAATAATCTCTAAAGTCATTTCTAGCACTAGTGATACTATCCTATCATTTACCCAATAGCCCAGACTGGTAAGTATTGAAGCAAGGACTTGAATCCAGGACTCTGGACTTTGCATCCAGGATTCTTTCCACTAAGCCATGCTACTGGCTGCTTGGAAAAGAAAATTGAACCAAATCCCAGGAAAGGTGCTGATTTGGGTTTCTTTCTGGGTTGCCATCCTCACAGGAGACTAATCATCTAAGTAGAAAATTGTGGTCCACCTGTCCTACCTTCCCAGCAAGTTTGAGGAGGCGATGTATACATCCGGGTTAGGCAGAATAAATCAGGGAATAATAACACTATCTGACTAGTTATAAGGGATATCTTAAGCTTCCAAAGGGAAATCAAAGAAATAAAAAGATCATCAACACAGAACACAGAGAAGCAGGCAGCGTGCCTCCCCTGCCCATCCTCCTTCCTCCTCGGGGAATTCCAACGAATTTGCAGAAAAAGATGTTTCATCACGCTCCCCAAACTGGCATCCGTCCTGGAGACACTTTTACTCAGCAATGTGAAGGATGTCCCAATAAATCATGTGAGCCAGGGAGAGATAGGAGTGTGGGTTCTGAGGAAATATGAACTTCCTTGAATTTTTTTCTTGTGCTCTTTTCTCTAAACCCAAAAACACTGCTCTGTTTGGATCGAAGCCAACAAAGTCATCCTTCCTCCTGCTTCCCAGTACAGCTGTGATTCAGTGAATGGTGCAGGAGGAAAGAGCCCCTCAGAACAATTGTGATTCAGTGAGTGGTGCAGCAGGGGTGAGCCCCCATCTCTCCCCACTGCACATTTCTGAATCTCAGTTTATCCTTCTGTAAAATGAGATAATAATAATAATAGACACCTCTCTTCCCAGGTTGTTATAAGGACCACTTGAGGTAAGGTTTTAAAATTTCTTAGTACAATGCCTGGCACATAGCAAGCACTATATCAATGTTAGCTATTATTATTTATAATTATATTATCTGCCTCCGCAGCTTCTATTACTTCTGATTCTGCTTTCTGAAACTAAGTCCAATCCCTTTTCCCTGAGCTAGTCTTCCATGCACTGTTCTCATAAAATTTAGATCTAAGTTCTAAGTTGAAAAAGGGCCCTAGTGACCTTAGTCATTCCCCTCATTTTACAGATTTGGTAACTGAGTCTTGGGGAGAGAAAATGAATTGTACAAGCTCACACAGTTAGAAAGAGGCAGAATTAATAGTTGACTTAGTTTCTCTGACTCCCAAAGCCTAGTTTTATTCATTCTATCATATCTTGTTGCCTCTTACTTAACAGTTAAGATTCTAAAATTTTGAGGTCTTTGGAAAAAGCTCTCAATGTAAAAAATGGAAGTCACTATTCTTTCTTCTTTCCAATCAAGGTCATAGAAAATGTCCCTGATTCACCTTGAATATGTTCTTCCTCTGGTATAGGGACTTCAACCCTGAGGATTTCCTAGCCTGGTACCCTTTAGGGCTTACACTGCCTAGTGAGGTATCTACAGTCAGGAATCCTAGGGAATGTCAGAATGTAGGGAAGCTTACCTTCCCTGAATATGAGAGGGAGGAGAGGAGAGGAGAGGGGAAATTAATTACCATCATCATCATTACTCTGATTGCTAGAATATTATCTACTCTAGGGACATATTGAAACATTTTCTTGGTCTTTTCAGAACTTTTTCCTCACTTAATTAGACTATGAACTCAATGTGGGCAGGAACTGTATCATATTTCAATTTTGTATCTCTCAGTATGGACGCCAACACTGCATGGAGTACAAAATAAAAATTTTTCATTACAATTAATTGCTGGTAGCTCAAATCTCTTCTCACTATAGTCTATCTTCTACTTAACTGTCAAATTGATTTTCCCAAAGTGAAAAAGCACTACATTATTCAATCATTTTCAATGATTTCCTACTATCACCAGGATCAAATGTAAAATCCTTTGTTTGGTTTTGAAAGTGCTCAATAACTTGTCCCCTTGCTATTTTCCCAGTTTTCATAATCTTATTGTTTCTTGTTTAATCATTTTTCAGTCTTGTCTGATGCCTTAAGATGGCATTTGGGGATTTCTTGGCAAAAATATTGCAGTAGTTTGCCATTTCCTTCTTTGGCCCATTTTACAGATGAGGAAACTGAGGCAAATAGGGTTAACTGACTTCCTCAGAGTCACACAGCAAGGAAATGTCTGAGGCTAGAGTTGTACTCAGGTCTTCCTGGCTCCAACCTAGGGCTCCAACCTGCCCTTCTTCTATCTTATACTCCATCATCTACTCAATGATCCAATGAGAATGACCTCCCTCCTGTTCCTTGCATAATATACTTCATCTCTTAATTCCTAATGTCTTATTACCGGCTGTCCCTCATGTCTAGAATGCCCTCCTTCATCTCCACCTTCTGGCTTCTCTATCTTTCTTAATAAAGTTTTACCTTCTTCAAGAGCCCTTTCCCAAATGCCTTTAATGCTTTTGCCTTCCTCTGTTAATTATTTCTTCTTTCTTTCAGAGAGTTTATTTATACATAGTGGTTTGCATGTTATTTCTCTCACTAGACTGTGGACTGCTTGAGAGCAGGAATAATTTGTTTGCTTTTTGCCTTTCTTTGTATCCACAGAGCTTAGTACAGGTACTTGTCACATAGTAGGTGCTTAACACATAATTTGGTAGTTTGATTGAAGAAGTGAATGAATGAATTTTGCAATAAAATTATGTCATCATTGTGGGCACTCCTTGCATTGACATAGATTATGATCAAATCCACAAACATTTATCAAGTGCCTACTGTGTACCAGGAATTATACACAAATACAAAGAATGAAGTAATACCCTAGCTATCTTAATAGTTTCATGAATTGTTGACAGAAAATCTTTTTCCCTGGGTGGCAAAAACTTTGTTGATGAGTCATGGGGCTCTTAGCTAATCTGTTTCTTAGAAAACAGTCAAAGAATTTATACCAGGGGACACATTGGAAGTCTCGCCAGTCTGGTAGGACCCGCCATAGGGTATGTTCAATTGCATAACCACACAGAGCCCCCGGTTAACTGTATGCTAAGAGGAGCTTTCTTCAGAGGATTTAAGTGATGATTTTTACATTCATATCCTTTTTAAATTCCTCCCAACTGCTAGTGAGTCCTCTTTCTGACTATCTCATATTTTTTCTATATTCATATATATATATATATATATATGAATATAGAAATATATATATATATATACAGAATTTCCCTAATAATAATAATTGCATTTATTGAGCTCTTTAAAGTTTTACAAAGCACTTTATCTGTATTATCTCATTTGTTCCTCACAACTCTTTGGGACCTGGGTGTTATTATTATCCCATTTTACAGACAAAGATATTGAATAGAAGAGAAGCTACATGATTTGTCCCTCCTCATACTCAAGTTTTTTTTTTAAACTCTATTCACAGTGCTGAAATAGAACACAAGCTCTTTGAAAGTAGGTATTATTTCAATTTTTTTTGCCTTTGCATTTTAAATGAATAACATAACCATGCTATTTACCTAACACATAGTAGATGCTTAAATATGTGCTTGTTGATGGATTTATTCTCTACTGAGATAGGTATAGTATATTCCTGTCTACTTGCTCCTTTCTAGTCCTTCCTTTTAGGATTCTCCTCTGTTCTCGTCTCTTTTTCCTTCCTTTAATAGAATTACATGTTTTGGCGATTATTTTCCTATGAGCTAAATTTCATAATAACATAATAACATATACAATGCACACATACATGTGTGCACATATATATATGCATTGCTGTGAATATATTTTTATTTCTCATACCTCTATATATCTGTCTATATCCATATATATGCATGGTCATGTGTGTCTGTTTACACCATAGAGTAAGGAGAGCAGAACTGCAATTTTCACAACAGAAAATGAGTTTCCATTTTTTTTATTAATAACATTTGCTCCAATAACAGCTCACATTTCTATGGTCAGCACTTTTATCGCAGTTCCCTGTGTTTTACTTCTTTTTGTATCCTCAGAGCTTAGCATAATACAGAGTGGGTGCTTAATAAATAATCATTGACCGATTGAGCTGCCCCTGTGAGGGAACTGTGTCAAGGACTATTATTCCCAAATTATGGGTGAGATTAAGACGGCAAGGTTCCCACAGCTAGTAAGTATAGGAAGCAGGGTTCAGATCCACGTATCTTTACTCACTGGAGATCCTTAAGGTCCTCACTGGATGACCCCCAACTGAATATTTTGCGGAAAAGATTACACTGGGAGATGGGGGATGAGCTGGATGAGATGGCTACTGAGGTTCCTTCCCCCTCCAGCATTCTGTGACTAAATCTTTGCACTGTTATTTCATCACTTCTCTATCCCGAGAATGGTTCGTTATCCTTTCAGAGATCAGAACACACCCAGATCGACACTGTCCACTTTCCTCAAAGGATTCTGGAAGTGAATTTACTAGCCCACGTGAAGAAGGGGAATAAAATGTACTGGCTCCCTGAACAACTTTGGGCAAGTCCAACTCCCTCCTCAATGTCTCTGCTTCCATTTCTACAAAAGGAGGGCTTAGACAATATATTCTCAAAGCTATCTTCAAGTTCTAAAGTCCATGATTGCATGATCCAAATGACCCTCAAAGGTGAACCTGGACAGACAAGGTGGGAGGGACGAATGACAGCTGTCCGTGACCACCTTGTATCTTGTCAGTTACCAGTCACAACAAGAGAGTCAGGTATCCCAGGCAGGGGACAGAAACAGAGCCCCTCAGAGCGCAGGCGCCGAGCAATGTCCCTTCAGAAAGGGCACAGGGTGAACAGGCCTTTATAATGCTATTGATTGACTCTCTGCCTGCAGTTAAAAACTATGCCCAGACAGACAATAAAAATAATTGCTTAAACCATATAACAGCTTCCTGCTACTAAAATAGATTTTCCATTTAAAGATACAGTAGGACTTAATTTTTTTTTTTTTTTTTTTGTTTCTGAAGCTTCAAAAAAAAAGTCCTTGATAAAATGTAAATTAGAAACCATTGATGCTATTCCTCATGGTGCTGTCCTCCCTCTTATGGTCTGCTGGCTTAAGGTGCTGGGATCTATTATTTATAAAGTCACAGGGTCAGAATGAAGTACAGGAGCAGAGTTCATTCAATGTAGAATTTCTTCTTTTCTTTTCTTTTTCTTCTTCTTTCTCCTTCTCCTCCTTCTTTCTTCCTCTTCTTCCATCCCTCTCTGTCTTTCTTACTCTCTCTCCATCTCTCTCCTCTTTCTTACTCTCTCATATATATGCATACATGCACATGTATCTCATATATGTACGTATGCATATTGTATATAGCTATCAATGTGTATATGTGTGCATGTACACATATGTATATGTATATTTATATACACACAACATAGAGTTATATCTTATATATGTATATATACATATATGTGTACACATTGAATATGACCATCAATTTATCTGTCTTTTCATGCATATATACACAACTATACACACATAAATGGATTTATATTGCATATATATGTGTCTACAAATACATACATAAATATTATATCTGCTCATCCAGGTATGTGCATATATACATGCATAACTATCTATAAATTATATATTTACATGCATATAAATGGATTCATATTATATTTATGTATATACAAACATATAAACATGGTATCAATATATGTGCATATACATATGCTCACACATATACAGATATCAGTTTGCTCACTCTTATGTTATTATGAGACACATTAATATATTTTAGCTAGATGGGGTGAGAGAGAGAGATGGAGCTGATGGCACAATAAAATGCAGGAAGAAGCACTCATACTACGTCTGTTCAATACAGAGGGTCCTTGCAAATTCCTGAGCTCCTTAAAGACTTTCTACAAGGTAGCCTGGCTGAGTGTCTTCTGACATATAAAATGGTTATCTCAATTAAATGTGATAACATAGGAATAGATGAGATGATATACAATAATAACATAATAGAAATCTTTCTTGTCTATTATTATTGATGACAGTATTGTTAATTGTCAGAGTTCAGAGAGCTCTGTCAAAGATGGAAGGGTGAACAAAGAATCTTGACAGGGACTCTCAACCTGAGGTTCATGAGCTACTTTAAAAAGATTATGATAATATTTCAATATAACTGTTTTCCTTTCTAATTCCACATGTGTTATTTTATTCATTTAAAAAACATTCTGAGAAGGATCCACTAACTTTACCAAAATTCCAGAGAAGCCGATGACACTAAATAGGCAAAAAACACCCGACCTAGGAGCTGAAGTGAGCATTCAATTGGAAAACCCTGTTCTAATGTTGTTTTGAGAAGTAGTATCATATCCTAGGCTTCTGATTCCTAATGCGAGACATCCTGACCAGCACCATGGATAGAGGGGACATGTGGGTGTCCCAAAAAATAAACCAGTTACTTTGCAATGGCCACTTTTATTGCTAAGGCATAGAGTTGAGATTTGCATTCATAGATAAGCATACCAACGAAATTATGATTCTTTTGTTGTACTTGAATAAGAATTAAATGTAATTTTTCCTCTAATATTCTTAAGGCCTGGAGGTGACTGTGGGCTCCTAGAGGCTATGGAAATAAAACTTTGAATTTTGTCAGGTCCTACTAAAGTAAAGGGTTTTGAGAATGGAGTCAGCTGATGAACTCTACTAAGACAGAAAGACACTGGAATTTGCTTTGGTAGTGAAAGTAATTTCAGTGATGAAATTCTCAAATAATTTAGATAAGGAACCACCCCTTCCTTCTTTCCTTCCTTCCTTCCTTTCTTCCTTCCTCCTTCCTTTCCTCCTTCTCTCCTTTCTTCTTTCCCTACTTCCCTCCTTCCCTTCCTCCCTCCCTCCCTCCCTCCTTTCTTTCTTTCTTTCTTTCTTTCTTTCTTTCTTTCTTTCTTTCTTTCTTTCTTTCTTTCTTTCTTTCTTTCTTTCTTTCTTTCTTTCTTTCTTTCTTTCTTTCTTTCTTTCTTTCTTTCTTTCTTTCTTTCTTTCTTTCTTTCTTTCTTTCTTTCTTTCTTTCTTTCTTTCTTTCTTTCTTTCTTTCTTTCTTTCTTCCTTCCTTCCTTCCTTCCTTCCTTCCTTCCTTCCTTCCTTCCTTCCTTCCTTTCTTTCTTTCTTTCTTTCTTTCTTTCTTTCTTTCTTTCTTTCTTTCTTTCTTTCTTTCTTTCTTTCTTTCTTCCTTTCTTCCTTTCTTTCTTCCTTCCTTCCCTTCCTTCCTCCCTCCTTCCCTCCCACTTTCTTTCTTTCTTTCTTTCTTTCTTTCTTTCTTTCTTTCTTTCTTTCTTTCTTTCTTTCTTTCTTTCTTTCTTTCTTTCTTTCTTTCTTTCTTTCTTTCTTTCTTTCTTTCTTTCTTTCTTTCTTTCTTCCTTCCTTCCTCCCTCCTTCCCTCCCACTTTCTTTCTTTCTTTCTTTCTTTCTTTCTTTCTTTCTTTTCTTTCTTTCTTTCTTTCTTTCTTTCTTTCTTTCTTTCTTTCTTTCTTTCTTTCTTTCTTTCTTTCTTTCTTTCTTTCTTTCTTTCTTTCTTTCTTTCTTTCTTTCTTTCTTTCTTTCTTTCTTTCTTTCTTTCTTTCTTTCTTTCTTTCTTTCTTCCTTCCTTCCCTTCCTTCCTCCCTCCTTCCCTCCCACTTTCTTTCTTTCTTTCTTTCTTTCTTTCTTTCTTTCTTTCTTTCTTTCTTTCTTTCTTTCTTTCTTTCTTTCTTTCTTTCTTTCTTTCTTTCTTTCTTTCTTTCTTTCTTTCTTTCTTTCTTTCTTTCTTTCTTTCTTTCTTTCTTTCTTCCTCACTAATTAAACCTAGTGGATCTGGGGATACAAAGATGAGCTATGACATGAACTCTTCACTCAAGGAGTTCAGCAATAGGAGGAACAGCCAGGGACACAAATAAATATGATGGCAGGATGTGCAACTGAAAGTCATACTTACAAATGCCATGAGAAATCTGAGGAGGAAAGAAATTCTTGCCTGGGGTGGGGGCTGTTGCTGGTCAGGAAAGGCTTATTGGAAAGTACAGTGGGAATGAGGCTGACACAGTAGCATGAGGGATATTGGCAAGCTAGAAAACATCTCTCTCCTTCCTTTCCTTTCTCTGTCCCTGCTGCTGCTTACAACATAAAATTATTCTAGATAGAGATGGGGGAAAATCACAGACTTTAAGATCTAAAAGGGACTTTGGAATGTCACCCTCTAGACCAATCCCTTTGTTTACAGGTGAGGAAACTGAGACTCCCCAGTAAAGTGTTCAAAAGTATTTAAAACATTGAGATAACAATAAGTGATATTTTTTTAAAAAAAGACTTTAAAATTTAAGCCATACTTATACATAATTTCATTTGTTGAGGAGATAGGAAACTGTCTCAATAAAATGATCTAACTATATAAAAAATCAAAACCTAAAACAATCCTTCATGTCTGTAGCTATATTCCAGCTTAGCCTGCTTTATGGTGAAGAACCACATTTAATCTTGTCTAACTCTCTCTCCCTGGGACCATCTTAGTTTTATGTATGGGCTGGGTCAAAAGCTGGCCTGTCCTAGAGCAAGAACTTGGGCAGTTCACCCTATGTTAAAACCATATTTTCAGGTCTCCCTAACACAATAATTTATGGCTTCTTGAGAGGCCAGAGGCCAGCTGGGCCCTGGACCCTCTCGTGAGGTCATTGTTGTCCATGGTGAGGCTCATTTTATGAAAAGGCCCTGCTGAAGGGGGTGGTGGGGTGGGGCTTGCCTTTCTAATACAAGAATGTGGGCAATAAAAAGCATATTTCCACAGCGTTTTGCCCTTTAAAATGCTTTCCTCCAGTGCAATTGATACTGCAAATATCATCCTAATTGTACAAGTGCAAAAATAGAGGTTCAGAAAAAATTAAAAGATTTTTTCCACATTCACACAATCAGCTAGTAAGAGATAGAACTGGGATTCAAATGTAAGTCTCTTGTCCCTGAGGTCAGTGCCCTTCCACAGCACTCCCTATCTTCTCTCAAAGGATTCCTGCTATGCATAACACAGTGGGGTGGGTGGGAAGGTGGGGAAAAGTTGTAACTTAGGAACCTGACTGGCAGACTACCAATACAGGACTTAGGAGATGGAATGATTTAGGAAAATGAAAAAAACAAAACAAAACAAAACAACAACAACAACAACATGAAAATCAAAATTTAAAAGTCTGGTCTTCAGAATCCTAAGGGAAGGTTCTAGTTCTGTTTCTTATACTGGTTGCCTATGTTTGCTTGGGCAAATCACTTAGACTCTCTGTGTCCCCCCACAATGGGGACATTTCACAATGGGAGAAGGGATTGCGGGTGCTCTGGATTGGGGAAGGGTCTTGCTTGAGCATGGTGAAAAGAAGATAGATCCACTCCTGCTTTTACCAATGCTTTAATGGGAATGAGATAGGGTGGAACTTGGAGTTGGTAGTGGACTTTGTATCTTCACATGGTACAGGGAAAAATTACAGTAAATAGATTTTAGAGACATAGATTTTCATCTCGACTTTGCCCACACTAGTTATAAGAGCTGAGGAAAGTCAGAGGATCTTGAATTTAAAGCAAGAATAGGTTTTAGAAGTGATTTAGTTCAACTTCCACATTTTACAGATGAGGAAACCGAGGTACAGAGATGAAAACTGACAATGCCATAGAAGCTGTAAGAGAACTGTGAACTGAATCTTCATTCTCTGACTCCAAATCTAGCACCTTTTCTTCTATACACAAGGCTCCCTTGGAGCCTCAGTTTCCTCCACAGTATAGTAGAGACAATAATATATATACTACCTCCCTCACAAGGCACTTTTAAAGAAGTAGCTTTTTAAATTGTAGAAATAGGAGCCATTATAAATGTCACCCAAACTCTGCCCAGGAAAACACTTTTCCTCATGTTAACTACAACCTTCAGGACATAAGCTGTTTTTGAAAATGCCAAGAAAATTCCCCAGAAAGTCTAGGACAGGAAGCAAAAGAGGACATCTGGTTCAGTAGAAAGGGCAGGTAGACAGAATGTGCTGTAAATACTGTAATTTGAATTTGGCAAGGCTGGGACTGCCAATAATGCTCTTGTTCTTGTTGGGGGGTGGAGTGCCACGGAGTCCTTTTACTCTCCACCGAGAATTTCTCTTTCATGTTGTGACTGAATAATGGCTCTTCCAGTAGAAGAGGACCTGATAGTCTTTGTGCTGCAATGGGGAGAAATGAAAGACCACATCATTCTTATCAAGTCAGTGATTTGGCTCCTCCTGGCCAACACTCGCCCCCAAACCCAGTCTTTTCTGGCTACATGAGAACAAGCCATACCAATGGAGTCTAGTCTATATTGTGTAATGGATGATGTCTTTTGCAATGGCTGTGTCACCTTCCCATGACTGGCAACTTCTGACATAAGGTCCATGGAGAAAGGAGAGGACTCAGTGAGTGTTGTTAAAAATGTAAATGTCATTGAACTTGAGATACAAGCACATTATTCACCAGATTCTTAGCATTCAAGCCCTCAGGCATCTCATAGCAAAGCCCAGCAAAGAAGACTATCCAGATATGAATCAAACACATGGTTAACATAATGTCAGCATCACAGTCTCAGACTTGGAAGGGATTTTCAAGGTCATTTTGGCCAATCTTCATGTGTGCAGAAAGTCCCCTTTGTTTTATATCCAATAGGTGGGTATCCGACCTTTGCTTAAAGATCTCTACTGCCCACTGCTTCCATAGACAGACCATTCAATGTTTGGAGAGATCTAGTTGTTAGGAAGTTTCCTTAAATTGAACCAATTTACCTATTGCTTCTAGCTCTGTTCTTTGGCGCTGAACAGAACAAACTTAATCTTATTTTTCTATTACAATTCTTTAAAGCCTTGAAGATGGTAATTACATTCATGGTTTTCCATCTCTCCCAAACCTTAGTTTTCTTTTTTCCAGGCTAAATATCTCAGGATCCTTCAACTAATCATCATAGAACACAGTGTCTTGAAGTCTCACCATTCTAATGTCAAAACTCCCTTCCATTTGGGCATTGTGGCACACATGTCTAGGTCTTGTTGCTCAGAAGGCTGAGATGGGTGGATTGCTTGGATTGGAAAATTCTGAGTTGTAGTAGGGTCAAACCCAATCCCATGTTTGCACTATCAGTCACCAATATGGTAAATCCTCCAGGAGAGGAGAGCTAGCAGGACACCTAAGTATATTGACCCAGATTAAAACAAAATTCAGTGGATTACAATTTCCATGCCCATTAGTGATAGGATTTTGCCCAGGAATGGCCAATTCATTTTCAGACCCTTCTCTGCTCTTTGGCTTTTATAATACCCAACTTCTACAGGGAGTCTTTCCCAATTTCTTTTGATTCTGGTTCCTTCTGTTGTTATTTATTTTCAGCTTATCCCTTATGTAACTTATTGGATATACATGTTTCCCTTTTGCCTCCTTTATTAGATTATAAACTCCTCAAAGGCAGGAGTTATCTCTTGCCTTATTTTGTGTCCCTAGTGCTTAGCACAAAGCCTATAACATGGAAGGTACTTAATACATGGTTAGTAACTGTTGGAGGTGGGTACATGTCATCAGTTAAAATACTGAATTGGTTAGAACCAACCTACTGACAAAAAGAGGAAGCAAATCAGATCACTAGATTCTCCAGAGTCATATTTGTTTGCTAGGGTATCCCCTCTGGCTCTTTGGCTCTTCTTTCTAACAGACTGGGATCTATAATCACAATATAATTGTCAGATTAGGGAATGGCAGCTCAGAGAGTTGGGGTCTCTACCAGCAGCAGGATCAGAGGAAGAGAGACAAGGGTTCCTCTTAGTTATGGGAAGGAATTGCTACTATCTTCTTGCTCCCATAGCTTTCCTTCTTTCTATGAAAAGTATTGAAGGGCAAAAGGACTGGATTTGTAGTCAGAAGACTTGGGGTTGAATATCAGTTCTGAAGCATATACATCCATATACTCTTATGTAATTATAAGCTATTTGAGGGCAGAGTCCATCAGGTTTGTTTTGTTTTGTTTTGTCTTTTGTCTTTGGATCCCTGAAGTCTGGCATAGAGACTTGTATGAGTAGCTGTTTACCAAAACGTTTGTTGAATTGAAGATAATTGAATTAATAGTGTTAATGCAGGAAACTAAGGTCTCTTCCTGAAGCCATGAGTACTAAATCTGGAGGTGTGACATGATGCTTCCCATGTCCTATTCTTCAGCTCAGGTAAATGGCCAGATACTCTTAACTAGAATGTTTAAAACCCGTTCAGCGCAGAAGGGACTGCTCAAATCCTCCAATTAGTAACATGTTGTCGGTTTCAATTCTTTTCTAGCTGAAATTTGGCACACTGAAATCTCAGCCCAGGTGAGTCTTTTTTTTTTTTTCTTCTTTTTTTTGACCTTATACAAAATATATTTTTAATTGGTTTGGGATTTAAAATAAAATGTCTTCCCAAAGCACAAACAGGGATGACCCAGATGATTTGTTGGGAGTGGGATTGGATGAAGAAAATGTCTGTTTAGTAGCCCCCAGACTCTTCCAATCATTGGGGTAAATGGGGAGAAGGGCACAAGGACTCAGTTGAAAGGCCTCCTGGCTCCTTCACTTAGACATGGATCAATGTCCATTCCCTGCCCCCATTCCCACCTCACCTTCTATCCTTTTATAGAAAGCCTCTAGATAGCCCAGAAAATTCAGGTAAATTCCTTAACACCTTATACAATGGTATCCTCAAAGGCAGAGCAAAACAAGAAAGGAGGGGAGAGTCATTACCATAGACCCCAGCCCATTTAGAAATGTAGATTGTGATTAGCAAAGCCTTACCTAGGGTATTTTGAACTCTGAGAAAACACAACAACATGATTGAGAGCAAAAGACATCTTAGGGGGAGGGATAGGGAAAGCCACTTGGTTATTAGTCCAAAGAGAAAGACTCTAGAATATACTACTAGACCGGCACTTAGGAAGTTGCTCACTTGGAAGAAGGGAAGAGGAAAGGAAAAGACAGTAAATGGTACTGGTTAAGAATCCATTTGGTATCTACTTGTAGAGCTATAATGAGGGATTTTTGAACCTTAGAGCTATAATGAGGGATTTTTGAACCCTGGTCAAGCATGACAAACTGCTCTCGAGGAAAGGTTCATAAAAGGCATCTTTAGAGTTGGGGGGGGAAGGAAGGTGAAAGGGGCCACAAGTCCATGAAGAAACCCCTAGTATGCTGCAAAACTGACATTTAGAGGCTACTCACATTCTATCCCTTGCAAAGTAATTGGACTTTGGGGAGTTTTCCATTTTAAACGATTTCTTTTGATAACTAGGTGCTCAGGTCAATTATTTCTTCCTATTTGACATCTAAGAAACCTTATTATGAGCAGGAGATAGGATAAGGATGGAGGAGCAAGCCTTTCATTGAACAGATAGATGCTTTGGGGGGAAGGGACAGAAAGAGAGACTGAAGTGACTCAATCCACTCCCCAGCTCTTTGTAAACACAAGCTTGTCCATACAAGCAAATCCTCCCCCACAAATATTAACAAGAAAAACAAACAAGCAACCAACCTTTGCTTTTGTAAATCACCTCAATTTAAGGAATACAATTTGAGTGACTTTCCAAATTTTGGAACTTTAAAATAAAATCCCTTTTTGGTTTTAAAATGGACTTAACTTGGAGCTAAGAGGTTTGGGGAATTTAGGAAATTACCTAAACTGACTGTGATTTTACAGAATAGGAAACTGAGGACCTTGAGAGAAGGAAAATAATTTTGCTCAAAGTCACAAAGGAAGACACCTTTGACTCAAGTAACTGAGCCGAAAAATGTGACAAGTGTATATGTGTATTTTTTAAATGTTTTACTGAAATTTTAACATTGTACATACAAATGAATAACCCAGCCTGCTTAGTAACTACTTATATTTCAATGATTTCAATGTTCAAAGCATCTTAACACTGTTTAATCATTTCCTTGAAAGTCCCCATCAACATCCTTTTTTCTTTAATTCTGATTTACTTTTCTCTTAAGATCATATCATATCATTCTTCTAGAGCTGTTTTTATTTGCTGTCCATTATTCCATAAAAACAACTCCTGATTTCTTTGCATTCCTTGTACCTATCCATCTTAATCATTCTTTGTTGTAACTGTTCAGTTATTTCAGCTATGTCTGACTCTTTGGAATCCCCTTTGGGTTTTTCTTGACAAAGATACTAGAGTAGTTTGCATTTCCTTTTATAGATGGTAAACTGAGGCAAACTTCTATCACTAGTAAGTATATGAGGCCAGATCTGAACTCAGAAAGATGAATCTTCCTGATTCAAGATGTTTATCCACTGAGCTACTGGTTGCTTCCAATCACTCTACTAACCCATTATAATTTGTACCATGATTTAGTTAACTATTCCCTTAGTTTTATACATTTAGATTGTTATAAAGTTTGTTTTTGCTTTTTGCAATTACATATAATGCTAATATCAATATATTTGAACAGATGGCTCTTTTTTAGTTTTTTTGTTATACGTTCAGAGTATAATCATAGTGATGAAATTATTAGGTTAAAAGATATGATTTGTGGGTAAATTTTCTTGTAAACTGATAGATCACTCAACAGAAAGATTCTATAGGTTATATAATGAGTACCAAACCTAGGAGACCAAATTTAGGTGTACTGCATCAGGGCTGGAAGAGCTCTTAGAGGATGCCTTGATCAAAGTCCTTTTTGTAAAGCATTTTATTTCTAAAACATATGAATAAATAATTTTCAGCATTCACTGCTGAAATCTTATATTACAAAAGTTTTCCCTCCTTTCCTCCTACCCCTAGATGGTAAGTAATCCAATATATGTTAAACATGTGTAATTCTTCTATACATATTTCCACAATTATTATGCTGCATAAGAAAAAGCATATCAAAAAGAAACAAAATGAGAAAGAAAACAAAATACAAGTAAAGAACAACAAAAAGAATGAAATGCTATGTTGTAATTCATATTCAGTTACCATAGTCCTCTCTCTCTGGGTGCAGATGGCTCTCTTCATCACAAGATCATTGGAACTGCTCTGAATCGTCTCACCATTGAAAAGAGCCATATCTATTAGAACTGATCATTGAATAATCTTGCTATTGCTCTGTATGATGATCTCCTGGTTTTGCTCACGTCACTTAGCATCAGTTCATGTAAGACTTTCCAGGCTTCTCTGAAATTATCCTGCTGATCGTTTCCATAACATTCATATGCCATAACTTATTCAGCCATGGGCATCTACTCTGTTTCTAGTTTCTGGACACTACCAAAAAGGCTTCCACAAACATTTTGTTTTCCCTCCTTTGGGATACATATCCAGTAACAATACTGGTGGATCATAAGTTATGCACAATTTGATATCCTTTTGGGTAGAGTTTCAAATTGCTCTCCAGAATGGTAGGATTCTTTCACAACTCCACTAACAATGTATTTGTGTCCCAGTTTTCCCACATCCCCTCCAACATTCATCATTATCTTTTTTTCTGTCATTTTAGTCAACCTGAGAGGTGTGTACTCAGAGTTGTCTTAATTTACATTTCTCTGAATAATAGTGATTTAGAGCACCTTTTTATATGACTAGAAATGGTTTCAATTTCTTTCTTTTTTTATTTAATAGTTTTTATTTACCAGATTATGCATGGGTAATTTTACAACATTGACAATTGCCAAACCTTTGGTTCTAATTTTTCCCCTCCCCCCCAGATGGCAGGTTAACCAATGCATGTCAAATATGTTAAAGTATAAATTAAATACATTCGATTTCTTTATATGAAAATTCCAATTGACCATTTATCAATTGGAAAATGGCTTGAATTTTTATAAATTTGAGAGAATTATGTATTTTACAAATGAGACCTTTATCAGAACTCTTGAATGTAAATTTTCCCTAGTTTATTGCTTCTCTTCTAATCTTCTTTGCATTGGTTTCATTTATATAAAGACTTTTTAACTTAATATAATAAAAATTATCTATATTGCATTCCATAGTATACTCTAGTTCTTCTTTGGCCACAAATTCCTTCCTTCTCCATAGATCTGAATGATAGATTATCTTTTGTTTTTGTAATTTGCTTATAATATTACTCTTTGTGTCTAAATCATGAACCCATTTTGATCTTATCTTGGTGTATGGGGTTGTGTGGATCAATGACTAGTTTCTGCCATACTAATTTCCAATTTTCTCTGCAATTTTTGTCAAATAGTGAGTTCCTATCCTAGAAGCTGGGGTCTTTGGGTTTATTAAACATAAATAGTTATTGACTATTGTGTCTTGTGAACCTAACCTATTTAACTGGTTCGCTACTCTATTTCTTAGCCAATACCAAATGGTTTTGATGATTGCTGCTTTATGATATATTTTTTAGGTCTGGTATAGCTAAGCCACCTTCATTTGCATTTTTTCATTAATTCCCTTGAAATTCTTGACTTTTTGTTCTTCTAGATGAACTTGTTATTAATTTTTCTAGCTCAGTAAAATATTTTCTTGGGAGTTTGATTGGCATGGCACTGAATAAGAAGATTAATTTATGTAGTATTGTTATTTTTATTATGTTAGTTCGGCTTACCCATGAGCACTTGATATTTTTTCCATTTGGTTAGATTTGACTTTATTTGTATAGAAAGTGTTTTGTAATTGTGTTCATATAATTCCTGACTTTGTCTTGGTAGGTAGACTCCCAAATATTTTATATTATCTTCAATTGTTTTAAATGGAATTTCTCTGAATCTCTTTCTGCTGTACTTTGTTGGCAATATGTATAAATACTGATGATTTGTGTGGATCCTACAACTTTGCTGAAGTGATGAATTGTGTCTAGTAGATTTTTAGCTTATTCTCTAAGTACATCATCATATTATCTGCAAAGAGTGAGTTTAGTTTCCTCATTACCTACTCTCTTTTAATTTTTTTCTTCTCTTATTGCCAAAGCTAATATTTCTAATACAATGTTGATTTATAATGGTAATAGTGGGCAATCTTATTTCACCCCTGATTTTACTGGGAATGGTTCTAGTTTATTCCTATTACATATGATGCTTGCTGATGGTTTTAAATAGATGCTACTGATCATTTTGAAGAAAACTACATTTATTCCTATATTCTTTAATGTTTTTAATAGGAATAGATGTTGGAGTTTGTCAAATGCAAACTCCTTATTTTTCTAGAGTCCTAGGATTCATGGGATGGAAGGGACTTGCAGTTTTCTTGACTCTCTTCCAGTCCAACAATTTTTTTTAGATAGGCTGTTAAAATGTAGAGATATAGAAACATCCTGATTATAAATCTAACCCTTCATCCATGAAGTAGGGGTGATGTGTAAGAGATTTGGAAAACCAAAGTTGTAAGTGAAGAATGGGAGAGGGAGGAGGCAGAGAATTCCCAGGAAGACATGGTGATAAACAATTTCAGAGATTGATGATCTCCCCTTCCTCTCTCTTCCTGAAGTCTCTCCATATTCCACAACTCCTTTCCAGAGAAATATGGTACTGAGAGACAGTGAAGAATGTGTAGCCTGGGAACACATTGCATCTCTTCCAAGTGCTGATGGAGTTTGGGATCCCTGGCCCTCCTGTCCATCCCTTGGGCTTCAAGCCTCAGGAAAGTTGGGAGAGCAGGAGAAAGCAAAACATATTTGGGGAATAATAAGATCACCAGAATTGGAAAGGCAGTGGGTGTCTCTAGTAAAGAAAGGATGAAGGTATGGTCTACTTTTCTTTGCTTTTCCTCCCTTGCCTGAAAGATTCCCCTCTACAGACAATCTTTTCAGTCCACTAGATTATTCCCCCTCTCTGAGACCTTTGGGCTATGGATACAGGCACGAATGAAATCAGCTAATATGGTTAGACATCTTTATTCTGGATCAGAACTTGGTTCTGGTGACTTAGGGAAACCAGGAGACAACCAAATTGCTCCCCAACAGAAGTGCCTTCCTTTTCTCAAAACATCGTTAACCAACTCAGTACAGTAATAGTTCCATCCCAATACCAATAACAAACTCCACCTCTGACTTTTTCCTTAATGAACCAAAATCACTTGGCAAAACAATCAAGTACAAATGAGGGGGCCAGAGGCCCTTTCATTCCTTTATTCCAAGGCAAATTTCCTACCCCTAAGTCAAAACTCTGCTTGCTCAACCCTGGTTACAACTTACTACAAGCCAACAGAATAATAAGATGCCAAATGAATCAGTCTTGTAGTAGTTTAGCTTTCACTACCATGATAATATTCAGAGAGAGAACATGTGGTTTGGAGTCAGAAGTCTTGGGTTCTTGACCATGACCTCCTTGGTGGGTACACTATAAATGAAGGCTTTCCTTTGATTTTTTGAAATATTTCATTGATATCATCCAGTTCAAAGATGTTAAACTTGGTAGTGAGGACTGAATAAGATTAAAATATAATTGAAAAATGTTAAGCAAAAGAAATAAAAATAAAATGCAACCTAGATCATATTAATTTGTGGTTTTCTAAGTCAATATGTAGCCTATAGAAATATATTTGTATTTGAGTTTGATATTACTGATCCAGTTATAGCAAGAACAATCCTTAATAAAACGAATAGTCCCTATGCTAGTAGTAGTAATAGCAAGTTGGATGTCATATAATGTATAGTGTATAGACTATTAAAGTAACAACAAGTTGGATGTCATAGAGTATATAAACCACTAAATATATGACGAGTTTAATTCCTGTCTCAGAGATTAGGTAGTTGTGTGACCTGGGCAAAACTAGGGGGTGGGATATAAAGACTTTCCACGTCAAAATTGATGACCCTATAAATTACCTTAAAGATTATAAGTTGCTTCCTAAAGCCCTGGCAGTTTAGGAAATACCTAAACAACCTTAACTATATAAGTATAAGTATATAACAGAGGGAAAAAGGGAAAAATAGGCCTATTGCTATGTCTGCAATGGTCCTCTGTTACAGATCCCTGAATCATTCAGAAGTCACAGGAAGAGCTGTGGACATGGGAACCGAGGAATTCCAATCTCTTCTCATACTATGCAACTTTGGATAATGCCTTCTCTGGATCTCAATTTTGTCATCTGTAAAATGGGAAGGATGGGGGGAAATAAATAATATGTTTCCTAAAGGCTCCTTTAGCTCCAATCACCTATATTTCTGTGATATTCTTGTGTATTGATCACATGCATCATTTTCGAATAGGTCTGGAAAGTTTGTTGGGGATATAGGGTGCCCCTCCATTTTAGAACCAAAGCTTTCCATATAACTCTTCATTCCATGCTTCAAACACCAACACCCACCCTTAGAATGGAGGAGCAGCCTCTTTTATTCTTCTACTCTCTGGCTGATGAGAGCAATAAAAATTATATTATACTAATATGCTTAGTGTGTTAACCATAAACCAACGACCAGTACAGGCACTGGGAAATTTTTCAAAGAATTCTAATTTCTTGGATGTCAAAGAGCCATCAGAAACCAACTAGTCCAACACAAACTTGAACAAGATTCCCTCTAGATAATTCTCAACAAAGAGTTAACTAGTCTTTGCTTAAAGACTTGCAGCATGAAGATCTATCCACAGAGATGGCCCATCCCCCTTTTGAAAAGTTGTAATTCCTGGCAAGTTTCCTCCTGTTATCAGTCTCTAGAAGCTGCTTGTAGCTATTACTTGGAAGGTCAAACAAAAATAATCTAATCCTTCTTCACAGGACAATCCTTCAAAAACTTGCAAACAATGACCATATTCTCATTTGAAGGATTCTTAACCCTTTGTTTGTGTCATGGACCCCTTTGACAGTGAAGCCTACAGATGGCTTCCTTCTTAGAATAATACTTTTTAATACATAAAATATAGCACATAGGATTATAGAAGAAACCAATTATACTGAAATACAGTTATTGAAGTGTTTTTTTAAATAAATTCATGAATCCCAGGATAAGAACCCCCTGCACTCTCTTCTCATCTCCACATTAAAAATTCTTTCAATCTCTTTATTTCTTGAATGATATAATCTCTTTCCTCATTAACCTGATTGCCATTTTTCCAGACATGATCCAGCTTGTTAATCAAGCAATCAAGAACATATTAAATGCTATATGTCTGGCACTATAAGTTTCCTTATAATGAACATATTATTTCATATACTGACCATGGGAGAGGGACAGTTGACCAATCATCACCCTTGTCTTAGTTCCTGTTATCAATGCAGCTTAAGATCTCTTACAGGGAATGGAAGGCCAAGATTTGTATTAATCAATAAGCATTTATAAAGTGTCCATTATGTGCCAGGCACTGTGCTAAGCAAGAGCTGGAGATACAAGAAAAGGCAAAAGACAATCTGCCCTTGGAGAGCTCCCAATCGAATAGGGGAGGCAACAAGAAGACAAATATGTACATTCTATATACAAGATAAATGGGAAATAATCAACATAGAGAAGTCGCTCAAATTAAGAGGAATTGGGAAAGGCTTCCTGTAGAAAGTCAGATTTTAGTCAGTACTCCAAAGGAGTTACTGTAGAATGATGTAATGAAAAGGGTCTACAATGAGATGATCTGATTTTGGACAAAACAGTTCCCTCTCTGGGCAGAAATCTGTTTCCTCTTCTGGAATAAAAGGGAATGGAATTTAAGCATCTCTAAGATTCCTTTCAGCTTTAATTTTCTAAAATTCTTTTAAAATGCAAATAACCCTGGAAGAGGAGATATTTAAGCCTTAATCGGCCAAGCACTTTAGTACAAATCATTTAAGAGCATTTAAGAGCCAAAAAGCCCAGGGAAGAAGAAGAGGAGCTTGGGGAGGGGGGGGGGATGAAAATATATTGGAGTCAGATTTGGAGGTAGTGTGATGCAGCAAAAAATAAATTAAATAAAGAATAAAAATTTTTAAAAACCAACAGATTTTGTTGTTTATACTAGATTAGTCCTCACTATTCCACCCTTCTAGGATAATTTTGGATCCTAGTAAACAGGATAATATAGTCAGCAGGGGATGTCCAGTAGTCAGTCAGAGAAGCCCTCTGATACTAGTAGCATTTGCCCTTCTGCATATTGATTATGAATATGGGATATAAAAAGTTTTATTTATTTTTTAATCAACCATACAAGTATAAGACAGGGAAAGTATAGCTTGATAGATTGTAAAAGCTCTGCCCATTTTTAGTGAACTGCCAACTTTATATCAGGCAATAGTGGGTGACAACTGCTTTCAAATATTAAAGGCAACTACATGTAAGTGGGATTAGGCTTTTTTTTTGCTTGACCCCCCCAAAAAGATCTAGGATTTATGGGTAGAAATAACAAAGAATCAAAGAAAAAACTTCTTCATATTTGTTTACATTCATTTTCATCTGTATCTAACTCTTCATGACTCCATTTAGAGTGTTCTTGGCAGAGACACTGGAGTTGGTTTGCTATTTCCTTCTCCAGATCATTTTACAGATCACACAGCTAGTGTCTAAGGCTAGTTTTGAATTCAGAGCTTCCTGACTGTAGGTCTAGTGCTCTCTCTACTGCACCACTCAGAAGCTCTCCTCACATTTAGAGTTATCCAAAAGATGAATGCTTTGCTAGAGACAGTTAAAACCAAATTAAAAAGTCCTGAGTTTATATCCAGTTGCAGACACTAATTGTTCCACAATGGGAAAGTCGCCTTAGCTTCTGCCTGCCTCATTTTCTCCATCTGTAAAATGGGGATCCTAAACAAAAATCTTAAATTTGCTGTGAGGATCAAATGATATAATCTAGGTAGAGTGCTTGGTAAGCCTCAAAGAACTATCTAAATATCAGATATTATTATTACTACTATTACTGTTATCAAAGGAAGTGCATTCTCCCTTCTTTAGAAGTGCCTTTCTAATAACATGCTTTTCTTTTTTCCTGCTTTAGATTTTTAGAATCAGAGGTATCCCAAAACAGACTGAGCTACTGCAGAGCCTAAATAGCTCTTATCCTAAGATTTTAGTTTAATAATTGAATAAATTATAGGGGATTTTAGAAAAGACAGTTCTCCCAAGGAGTGAGATTGGCTTTGACATCTGGGTCCCTTCCTAAGACACTCTGTTCCTAGAATCACAACTGAAGCCCAGGGAATGATAAGCTCCATTTCCTGTGGGGCAATCAGCTGAGTGTGTGTCCCTCTATAAGCATATTTCTTTATATGACACCTCCTGGCTGTAGGGACTGTATGCACTGGTCCCCAAAGTTTTTGCTTAGTCACTCTAAAATGCTGCCAAAGGGATCATTATGTCTACTTCCAATGCAGATGGGGAACTGAGGCTTTTAAATGAAATTAACAGGACTTGTATTGAATTAAATCTTCTTCAAACATAGAAGTATTTTTCAAATACCTTGTGGGAAAAAATCCTGGAATCAGAATTTTAGAACTGAAAAAGACCTTAGAAATCACCTAATTTAGAGAATCTTAACCTGGGGTGTGTGAATTAAAACAAAACAAAACAAAACAAAACAACAACAACAACAACAAACAGTTATAACCACTTTGGTATAACTGTTTGTTTGTTTGTTTGTTTTTTTATATCTGATTTTTTTTTTATTTTGTGCCTCTAAAAACATAAAGAGGTCCATAGACTTCAGCAGATTGCCAAAGAGGTTCATGACATAAAACAAACCAAGAATCCCTGATCTAGCCCGAACCTTTAATTTTTATAAAAGATAAAATAAAAAAGCAGAAAAGCAAAGTAACATTGATCTAGGTCAGTAGTGTCAAACTCAAATACAAATGAGGGGCATATTTACTAAGAAAACCACAAATGAACATTATCAATATTACATTATATCTTTATCTTATTAAAAATTTCCCAGTAGCATTTTTATCTGATTCAGGCAGTATTCTGGAGTTTTACAGACTGTAGGCCATGAGTTTAACCCCTGTGGTCCAGGTTATACCCATCAGAAATAAAGAAGAAATTCAAACACAAGACCTTTGACTCCAAACTCAGTGTGGATTATAAAATCAAACTCTTCTCATTTGATTGATTTGAAAGTTGAGGTTCACAAAGGCAGACTTGAATGCATGTCTTTTGTCTCCTAGTCCCATGTTCTTCCCAGGGTGTATAAAGAGAAGGCAAAGAAAATGTGTGTCCCATTTATAGAAATACTAAAGGAGTGACTTAAGAGAGCTTGGGCTGGCTCCTGAGTTCCCATCACCAACACATCTCCCCCACCCTACTCAAGGCTCTTTCATTCTGCATGGTAACTAGCTCTGCTGCCATTTTAGCATATGGATGAACCAACGGGTGCAGCCTGCATTTTAAAGACCATTTCAGAGCAGAGTACGAAGGTGCTTGAATATAGAAAGTACAAGGAAATTAGACAGCCTGTCAATCCATTTATCCAAGAGAGATGTAGTTACAAAGCAGTCAGGATTTATTTGCATTTCGAGTTTGAAACTCCATGTCTTGGGACTTAAAAAGTTCATCCCCGGGGATAAGGAGTCTTGTGTTTCTACAGCTGCTCTTGCCAGTCACTCATTAGAGCCTCAGTTTCACCACCAGAAAAGCAAAACCAATGAGAAAGCTACAAGAGACCACAGGCAGTATTTAGTTCCTTTCCCTTTTGTTTTTGCTAGAGAAGGAAATTAAGGTAAGGGAATTTGTCTGAGGTGAGAGCGCCAATGAGCAGATCTGAAATCATACCCAGATCACCAGACTTTTAATCTAACATTCTTTTTGGTGCCCTATACATAGAACTCATGACCTGGGATAAAGGACTCTTCAAATGGACACAGTTCATTCATTAGTCCTTTCATATTTAGTAATAAAAGAGTTTTTTTTTCAGTCATGTCTGACTCTTTGTGACCTCATCTGGGGTTTTCTTGGCAGAGATAGTAATTTCCTTCCCCATCTCATTTTACAGATTAGGAAATTGAGGCAAACAGAGTTAAATGACTCGCCTAAGATTATACACTTAGTAAGTGTTTGAGGATGGATTTGAACTCAGATCCTCTTGAGTCCACTCCTGGTGCTCTATAAAATGTGCCACCTAGTTGTCTACTATAATAATGACTCATTTAATTAGGGTTATAATGCTTGCAAAGTCCTTTTCTTACTTAATCTCATTTAAGCCTCATAATGTCCTATAGATAGGTGCTATAGAAAGTATTATCATTTTACAGATGAAGAAAATTAGTCTGAAGAGGTTGCTACTTCCTTCTAATTATCTGTAAATGGGGACTATGGTACATCCCATGAAGTTGGAACCTGGGTGAGGGGTGGAGGAACTGGAAAACACTGTAGCTCCTGATCTTCCCCCTAGCTTCAACAAAAGAAGCAGTACCAAGAGTAAACTCAAATTCTGGACCGCCTCTGAATGGAGACCCGTTCTAGTCTGGTCTTATGTGGTGGTTCATGATCCCATATGGCATCTCACAACTGAATGTAGGAGTTATGAAATTTTCATCTATTATCAGCAAATGGTTGATTTGTATACCTTTTTTATTTACCTAAATACCTGAGGTCACCTAAAAATTTCTAGAGCAAAAGGGGTCGTGAATAAATTTAAGAAGTCCTGATCTAAGCAAGTTGGAACTATGCTCAAAGGGTTATCAAAATGTGCATACTCTTTGATCCAGCAGTGTTTCTACTGGGCTTATATCCCAGAGAGAGCATAAAGGAGGGAAAGGGATCCACATGTGCAAAAATGTTTGTGGCAGCCCTTTTTGTAGTGGCAAAAAATTGGAAACTTAGTGGATGCCCATCAGTTGGGGAATGGCTGAATGAGTTATGGTATTTGAATGTTATGGAATATTATGTTCTATAAAAAAACAATCAGCAGGATGTTTCAGAGAGTCCTGGAGAGACTTACATGGACTGATGATAAGTGAAATGAGCAGAACAAGGAGATCACCGTACACAGCAATAGCAAGATTAGTATGAAGATCAGCTGTGACAGATGTGGCTCTTTTCAACAATGAGATGATTCATACCAGTTCCAATGATCTTGTGATGAAGAGAACCATCTACATCCAGAGAGAGGACTGTGGGAATTGAGTGTGATTCACAATATAATATTCTCCCTCTTTTTGTTGTTGTTTGCTTGAATGTTGTTTTCTTTCTATTTTTTTTTCCTTTTTGAGTTGACTTTTCTTGTGCAAGATAATTGTATAAATATGTATTCGTATGTTGGATTTAACATATATTTTAATGTGTTTAACATATTGGATAATTTGCCATCTAGAGGAAGGGGTGAGGGAAAGGGGGGGAATTTGGAACACGAGGTTTTACAAGGATCAGTGTTGAAAAATTATCCATGAATATGTTATGAAAATAAAGAAACACTGAACTAGGGAAGCTAGCTTGCTGATGCGACATCCCTAGATCTCTTCCTAGGATCTGTTATTATTATCTATTTTATTAGATCTATTAGTGCTTCTATTAGGCAGGTTTTGCTCTCTGCCTTCTCCTCACATATCCGAATGAGAATGGAATTTTTTTTCATCTCCAAACACAGTATCTGTCCTTTTCTTCAAGATCAGACCCACTTAGACTCCTGATTGTAGTTTAAGAACCTTAAAGATAAAGTCAGATTCTCTCCTAACAAACAAAGCCTGGACATGGTCACTTGATCATGATCTCCCTGAGACATAATTTTCTCATCTGTAAAATGGGGCACCTGAAGTACTTACCTCAGACTGTTTTTTGAGATTGAAATATCCATACATTGAAAATGCCTCATAGAACTTCAAGTGCTACATATATTGTATTTAAGATATGCTTTAACATGTTTAACATATATAAGACTGCCTGCCATCTAGGGGAGGGGGTAGAAGGAAAAAAAGGGAAAAGTTGGAAGTGCAAGGGACAATGTTGAAAAATTATCCATGCATATGTTCTGTCAATAAAAAGCTATAGTAAAAAAAAAAAAAAAGAACTTCAAGTGCTAGAGATATTAACTGGCTCAGTGATTTCCCTGGCTTAGAAAATTTCTAGGTGAAGAAACACCTTCTTTTATTGTATATCTTTCTGTAACTTACGAGTTTAAAGAATTGAGCACTCCAGATGCATTCTGGTTGTGAAACCCTGGACAAATGATTTCACCTTAAGGGTGTTCTTGGAACTCCTCTAAACCTACAAATTACAGAGAAAATGCTGACCTGGATTGGTGGAGGGAATTTCTTCAAATGGGAATTCCCTATAGCATTGAAATCATAGATCTACTCCTGATTCCTTCACAGTAACCAGGTGAGGGATGGAAGGAGGGAGATATTCATCCATTCTTCCCTTCTCAAGACTTTATTTCTTCTCACTGTGTCTTTTCCCTCATATGACAGGTACATTGTAGATGCCCAATAAATGTTTATTGAACAAACACTTTTGTGGGAAAGAGAGGGAGGAGTGATGGAGAGAAAAGGGAGAGGAGAAAGTGGGACAAGGTGAAAAGAGAAAAGAAGCATGTTTTCTTTTTTTGGATTCCTGATGGTAAACATGGGTCCCTGGTGGCTTGAGTGATAAGTTTGAGCATTATTCTAGGGAATTATTATTCAAATAAGAATATTTCTTCCCATCCAGTAAGAGTTCATGGAGGCAGGTGCTAACTATTACCCAAGCTACCAGTTATCCTGAAATCCCTTTCCTGAGAGAAGTGAGGGAATTTTGGAAAGTGTAGGGTGAATATAAGTAGTGGAGGATCTGATACAGAGTGCCCTAGATTGGAGTAGACATTTGGATATGAGTCCCCAAGCTGTGTCGCTTAGGACACTTGATATGTCCTTGGAAAGTTACTTCACTTCCTTTGAATCTCATTCATTTCCTCTCCTCATAAAAATGGGGTTTTAAATCCTCTTTCTACCTATCTTAAAAGAGTCCTGTGTAAAAAGTGTTTTGTTAATCTTAAATGACTGGAGAAAATTGAGTGAATTTTCTTTCCTTCCTTATATGGTTGTAGCATTATAACAGATGACTCTTTATAAAAACTTATAAAAATGGCAGCTGGTATCATCAATTTCCCACTGAAGTTGGGATTCGGTATTTCAATGAAGAAGAAAGATGACCTTAAGTTCTTATAATTATAACATCATAACTTGAGAATCTGTAAGTACTTGGGAAGTCAGCTAGTTCAACTTGCTCATTTTTGACAGGTGACTTGCCCAAGATCACATAGGTAGAGATGGGTTGGGCCAGGATTTAATTCAAGTCATTTGACTCCATCTAGCACTCTTTCCATTTTACTTAGAACTCAAACTCTAAGTTCTATAAAGATGGAGAAAGAACTATTATAAATTGGACAACAATAAATCATGTCTATCCTTTCTGGAGAAGCCTAGCTAAGTGGGATTGCCAATAGATTGGAAACCAGGTATGGATTTTTCCAAATACAGCAATTCCTGAAGATTAATCAATGAACAATCATTTAAGTGCATCCTATGGGCCAGGCACTGTAATAAGAATTGATGATAAAAAGAAAGGCAGAAACATGGTCGCTGATGTCAAAGGAGTTCATGGTAGTCTAATGGGAAAAATTTAGCATGGGGTGACCACCATCTATATCACTGGAAGGAAGACACCTATCACTCCAACTGATGGAATCATAGTCTTGAATTATTGAAATGAAAATTATAATAATAAACTGTTTGCTGAGTAGATCCAAGCAGGCTACCAAGTGAGAAGAGTATAACAGGTATGGGGAAAGGAAAGGGGGAAAGGAAAAAGCCATAAATCTGAACAATTTAAAAACATTCCTAAATCCCATTTATCTGGGGAAACTCATGACTTACATGGGATTTGAGAAAAAGGTTTATTTCACCTGGTCTAGGTCAGCATTGAATGTGATACCAATAATTAAGTCAATTAAAAAAAGCCACACTTGACCAAGTGCTCTCTTTCTAAAACCTCTGTGAGGTAGATAGTATAAGTACCACTGGTCTCATTTTATGGGGAAAGCTCAAAGGGAAATGACTTGCTTAAGTTCACACAGCCAAACCATGACAGTATAGGATTTAATTCTGTGAGAAGTATTTCTTTCCCTCATGTAACTTTCCCTAAAATAAAGGGATCCTTTTCCCTTCTCTAGGGATGGAGGTTGGGGGACCACTTTCTTTCTCAGTGAGTGAATCCCAAGTCTGCATGCATGCCATGGATTGAGCAAAATCAATGCACTTATGCAAAACAAATCTGCTTCGGCCCCAGGATGAGAAAATTAGGCCACCAGCTGATGAATAATTTTTCTTAAGAGGATTTGCTCACCTAAACCTAATAAACTCAGTGTGTGGAAAAGTCTCATCCTATCAGCCTGATGCCTTCTCACCTAAGCTGTGGAATGGAATTGACAAAAAGCGATAGGAAACAGGTGATTGAGAATCTCATCAAGTTAAAGGGATGGAGGAACAGAAGGGTTTTTAGCTAATCTGTTAGAGAGCCCTTTCCTTGGAGCAGCTGGATGCTTTTAAGTAACTCCTCCCTTCATCCTTACTATGTCCCATCACTCCTAGGCTAGAGCCAGTGGAAGTCAGTAGGATCAATGACTGTCAAAGATTAGCAATCATCAAAATCCCCCACTCTATACCCTATTTGGCAGGTAAGGAAATTGATATCCAAAAAAGGAAGGTAATTTGCCCAAGATCACATTGTTAATGACAAGGATCATGATAATTATTATTTATAGAGTGCTATATACAAAATATTTTACCTATATGTCCTTACAACAGCCTCGTGAGAGATGCTATGACTGTCCTCATTTTACAGATTTTATAGAAATCACCTAATGTCAATTATGGTGGCAGTTGGGTTGGGGAAGGGGCCTGCTTGTGTGAAAAAGGCATCCTGGGGTGCTATTATGGTGGGTGGAAGCCTCAGTGATACACCTCCAAGTTCCTGCCCAGCAGAAAAGATGACCACTGGGGAAGAATGATACTTCTTCGGGTGGATTGAGCAGACAAGAGCTGACAAAGGAGGTAGAGTGTGGCTGGATGAGGTCAGTGATGCTCTGCCCCCAGCACTGGACTCATCTACCTCCCCTCCCAGCAAAGCACTGACAAGCCAGCTAAATTATCTGCCTCTAGGGTACTGCTAAACTACCCCACCCCACTAAAATAACCCACTGATTATTACAATGAAACTTCTTCTGGTGAGAAGATTAGTCCTTCAGCCAATAAGCATTTATTAAGAATCCTCTAAGTACCAGGCCTTGTGCCAAGCATTTATTAAGCACCTACTAAAGGCTAAGACCTATGCTAAGGGCACAGGGATACAAAAAAAGGCAAAAGACAGTCCCTCTCCTTGAGTAGTTCAAAGAAAGCTTCTGCTCTGGACTATTAGGAAAAAAAAAACAAATAAACCAAAAAACCCAACCTAAACAGCACTTGAGTCACTCTTGAGAGTGTATATAAATAAACCAAATCATAAAGCTCTGTGATCATAGGTAGTATTTCAGCTAAAATGACAATAACCACTATTTTTATTACTTTCCTCAACTCAGCAAAAGTGATGATGATGATGATGATGATGATGATGATGATGATGATGATGATGATGATGATGTTAGCCCCGTTTAAAGAACTGAGGTCCAGAGGAACAAATAAATCTGTCCTACTTAAGATCCAGCTTGAAAGCTATTTCTCCACCAAATTTTCTCTGCTTCCAGTCTCCAAGTAATTAATAACTTTCTTCCTTTGAACCTTATAGCTCTTGATTTGAAGCTCTCTGCTGTATCACATGTGATTTTTTATTATAGTTATTTGTATATGAGTCACTTTTTTTCTACCAGATTTGAAAGATTTAGAAGAGCACAGGCAATCTTATATGAACTGTGCATCTTCTTCCAATGTTCTTCAAATTCACTAGATAAATACAAACTAAAGTTGAAGTGGGAGTTAGCAGTACAGGGAATGTGTAGAAAGTGTGTTGGACTTTAAATCAAATGACAAAGTTTGAAGGTCAGGATTTGGGAGCCAGCTCTACTGCTTCTCTACAGTTCTTGGAAATACCAAGCCAATGTTCTTTCATTGTACTTTATTACATTTTCTGTATGGCACTTTCTGGTTCTGTTATCACAGTTTCTCTTAGAAACTCCCTTTCTTAATATATAACATAGCTTGTGGATAGCCCTTGCTTTTAGCAGAGCAGGACTGTCATTTGAATTCAGTTTTCAGAGGAGTTAATAACATGATCATCTTCGAGTCCAGAAGCAGGTTATCACACACATCTAGAGATGCTCCAATGCCTCTGTCTCTTTTATCTCATTTGTAAAAACACTAGAACAGAACAGATAATTTCAATAGACCCTTCAAGTTGTATCTCTTTAGAGGCTCCATCTATATATATACTCTTTCTTTGTACCATACTTGTACTCCTAAATGCAAACCTTTCTCCAAGTGATCATATATTATCCCACTTTTATCATTCTGACATTGATAGAAAAAACATGTCAGTATTTTTCTATCTGCTTCTATTTGGAAAACAAGATGGACTCCTAGGCTATGACAACTGTTGTGATCTCAAACTGTTCTCCTCCCTACTTCCGACTGAACCTTACTCCAGACTTTCCAGGTCTGATGGTTTCAGTAATTAAAAAAGATAGGGATGCTTAAGGGAGGGAAGTGTGGTCAGAAATATTTCCTTGAGTTTAAATTGCCTGCAGGATGCTTCCTTTAGTTCTTGACTTAGCAACAAACTTACCACTAAACTGGATTTTATATCTTTTGTATTTTTGTATTATGTGTTTTAAAAATTCAATTAGTAAAGTAATTTAAATTAAATTTTTATGGCTCATGAGTGCCTACTGCATTTAACCAAACAAGCAAAAACTCCTTGAACCTTCTGGACTAAGCCAAATTAAAGTTTATTGTTGTTTAGTTGTATCTAACTCTTTGTGACCCTGCTTTTTTTAAATTTTTTTTAGCACAGATATTGGAGTAGTTTGCCATTTCCTGTTCCAGTTCATTTTTATAGATGAAAAAACTAAGGCAAACATGGTTATGTGATTTGCCCAGGGCTACACAGCTTGTAAGTGTTTGAGGCTGGATTTGAACTCAGATTTTCCTGACTATAGACCCTGTGCTCTATCCATTATGCCACTAAATGTAAGCTTACCCCACAATATTGCTCATACTAAACCTCATAGGTTTCTTAGGGTAACAAAGACTGCCTGGTCTCTGCCTCTGAGCTTGATTTTTAAATAAACCATTTCTTGGAAATAAATCTTACAGGAGAGTGAAGCTAGTCTTGGATTCAACTCTAATGTGAACTCTAAAGCAGACTGACTCTTTGTCTTGGGTAAGTGATTGGACTTGTCGTTGCATATCCCTAAGAGCTCAGGTACAGAGTTTCTCACCTGGAACTCCTGACAGATCTGGGCATGAGAAGGAAAGAGAGGGTGGATGAGAAAAAGGAGAGGGAGAAATAAGGACAGGGAGAAAAAAGGAGAGGGAGAAAGGAAGATATAGACATATGAACAGAGAGATGGGGGGGTTGTGAAGAAAGAGAGAAAAATAGAGGGAGGGAGGAAAGAAAGGAAGGAGGAAGAGAGAAAGGAAGGGAGAAAGGAAAGGATTAAGCAAGGAATAAAAGATGGGAAGAAGAAAGAAAGAAAAAGAATGAAGGAATAGAATAAAAGGAAAAGAAAAAGCAAGCAAAAAAGGAAGGCAGGAAGAGAGGAAGGAAAGGAAAGGAAAGGAAAAGGAAAGGATAAAAGAAAGATATTTTTTATATAGCTGTAGTTTAATGATATGGGAAAACTTTATTTGCATTGAGAAAAGAAAAAAGTATACACATAAGGTCTTCCCTCTGTAATACAGATGGAAATCCCTCTTGTTTTAAGGGAGGATAGGCTTTTGAGGAACAGACTGGTATATCCATCTCCAGTGGCTTTAGTCTGCTATTGACAGAAGGTTGCAAATACCAAGCCAATGTTCTTTCATTGTACTTTATTACATTTTCTGTGTGACACTTTCTGGTTCTGTTATCACAGTTTCTCTTAGAAACTCCCTTTCTTAATATATAACATAGCTTATGGATAGCCCTTGCTTTTAGCAGAGCAGGACTGTCATTTGAATTCAGTTTTCAGAGGAGTTAATAACATGATCATCTTCGAGTCCAGAAGCAGGTTATCACACACATCTAGAGATGCTCCAATGCAGCCCACGAAGCCACTTAATTACTCTGCTTGTCCACAAAAATCAGCAGAACCATCACAAGTGTCTTTTGTCAGTTTGATGCAAGGGGGAAAAGTCACAGCAATGAGAGGTGTTCAAAAGGACTTTATATTTATTTAGTAAGCATTTAGTAAATGTTGGAATAAATGAATGAATGAGTTCAAATAGGCTTTCCAAAAAGAGGTAAGTTCACAGCTGGAGCCCAGAAGGAGAGGGAAGCTTAGAAGCCACATCATTGAACTATCTCACTTTTTAGATTATGACTGAGAGATTAAATGATTTGTATAAGGTTCCCCAGACAGTAAGCCATAAAACTAGGAATAAAATCCAGAATTCCTTTCTACCGAACCCACATTCTTTCTAAGTTGCACTCTTGCTAGAAGTTTATGTTAGACTGCACAAGCCTTTATCATGGATTTTTTGGGGGGAGAGGGTGCAACTCTTTTTCTGATAAAGCCTGGATCAGGTGTCTCAAGTACTGCTGATCCTGATAATAGCAGTTCACCTTCCTATGATGCTTTCCTCATGACAGCATCACAACAAACAAGAATTACTGTCTTGATTTTGCAGCTGAGTAAACCGAGGTCTGGGTCCAAGGTCACAGAGCTGGTAAATGCCAGATGTGAGATAAGATTTCAACTCTCTTGCTCCAAGCTTAAGGCCCTTTCCACTAGGTGATATCTGGCTTTAATCTATCCTCCAGGCTTATGTCATATTCCTCCTGTCCCTACATTCTACCGTCTAGCCAAACTAAACAAAAACGCTGACCCCATCGATGTGCTATGGTCGCTTACCTCCATGCCATACAACTGTGTGTTTTCTGTGTCTAGAATGTTTTTCCTCCTTTTTCCTTCTTCAATTCAGATGCCACTTACTTCCAGAAGCCTTCTCTCTCTCCTTCCAGTTAGTCTTTTCTTCTTGGACTTCATGTAATACCTTTTATGTATCTCCCTGATGGAACCATCATGTAATATTATAGATTATAATTATCTGTATTCATGTCTTATCTTCCTACTTGATTGTTCTATCTAAGCTTCATACCTCTTGCAGCAGCAATAATCCCAGACCTGGGCACACAGTAGGCACTTAGTAAATGGTTGTTGTTAGTCTTATGATTATATATGTATATTCCATTTTGTGTGAGGTATTGATTACTGTGTGATTGTGAGTTCTTTGTGGGTAGAAACTGTCAATTAATTAACATTTATTGGGTATCTACTATGTCCCAGAAGGCAAAGAAAGGCAAAAGACAGTCTTTGATTTCAAGCAACTATTTTCAGTTAAGATCTATATAGGTAATTGGAGGTAATCAACAGAGGAAAGAGACTAAGAAGGTGGTATTTTATCTGGGAAGCTGGATGACAGAGATGAGCAGAGAAAGAAGAAGGGGAGGCAGCCTGGGAAATGCCAGTGCTCATGAGATGAAATATCTTGTGTGAATAACTACAAGGAGGTTCATGTCAATAAATCCTAGAGAACATGGTGGGTTTGGGAAGATGTTAGGTATAAAACAGAAAAAAAAATAAAACAGGAAAATGTTGGTTTATAAAGAGTTTTAAAAGAGAAACAGTATTTTTAAAAAGATATTATAAAATGATTGAATTAGGGGTATGGAGGTTTGACTTGGTTAGAACTGCACCACTGGAAGATCAATTTAAAGTTGAGTAAAGGAAGGAAGTGAATTAGAGAGAGACTTCATAAAGACCAACCAACAGCCTGTTAGAATAGTCCAGTCATGAGGTCATTCACCAGTCTGGCAGCAGAGGTGGAGCAGTGTCAAGAGATGATAAGATGGAAAAGATAGGACTTGACAATTGATTGGATTGGGGGAGGGGGTGAAGGATGTGAAAGAGAAGGATAAAACCTAGTTGAGAAGTTGATGTGGTACCTTCAATACTAAAATTTAAATTATCTCCTGAGTGACTTTTAACTCTAAAGAAATAGTTGGTCTTGCCTTGGCAGTATTTGATTATGGAATCTGATGAATAGCTAGTGATTTTCTCTTGCTAGTTATATCATCACAAATTCACTGGAGTCAGCTTCAGGCCAAAACATATTGGAAGAGAGAATTCTTGGTCTTATTTGAAGTGGAAACTTGAGGGACTTCAGCAATTCACAAGATAAAATACAAGTTGATGAATACTAGCTACAATAAAATCTTTCTAGGTAACATTTCCCAATTGCCTTAAGTCATTTGTACCTGGGGGATTTGTCTCAATCACCAGGCAATGTTACTGACTGTGTTACAGAAATCCTGAATTAACCCCCTCCACTCAGAGTGGAGCCATCCCATCCCAGCCATCATCCTATTCCAGGAAAGACCCTGAGCTCCTCTCACCTAGATTATTAGAACAACCTCCTTTCCAGTCATCTCTACATGGAGTTTTCTCCACCGTGGAAATCATCTCCCCTTCCTCCCCCCCAAAAATGTTGGCCTTCTCCCTCGGCTCTGATTGGTGAGTTTTCTATTGCTCTTGCCCAAATCTAGGAGTTCATCTCACTTTCTAATAATTTCCACACCAGTCAATAAGCAGTTTTCTCTTATGCTAACTTCCTCCACCCTCCTTACAACTCCCATTTATTACACCTCATTTTCTGCTCTTAAAATATAAGCACCCTGAGGTAAGGAACTGCCTTTCTTATTTTAGGATCCCTAGTGCTTAGTATAGAGTCTGACACTTATTAAATGTATCTAATCATATGCCTAAAACTACTCTGTTACATCCTTTTCTCGGGAGCCTTTGGTGGCTCTCCAATGGCTACTAAACAATGCATGGGTTCTCAAACTCTTTGTTCTAGAGATCCCTTTAGATTCTTTAAAAATATTGAGGACTCCCCTGCAAAGAGCTTTTATTTATGTTAAAATATTATATTATTATTTTGAAAATAGTTTTGATCTCACAGACTTCCTGAAAGTGTCTCAGGGATCCTAGAAATCCTCTGACCACACTTTGAAGACCATTGAAATAAGGTATAAATTTCTGATCCTGTTATTCAAGATCCTCCACAGTCTGGTTCCAATCTGCCTTTCCACCCATATCTTATAATGGTGACTTTAAAATTTTTGGCATCCTAGCCAAACCTAACCACTACTGACTTCTCATTCTCATCCTGCTTTTTCTTGCCTTTGATTACTGTATCTCTTACTGGCAGAATGCATTTCACCCATTCTCATCTCCATGTGCTGAAATCCCTACCTTTCTCCAAGTCCAATTCAAAGGTTACTTCTTCCAATAAGCTTTCCATAAATTAACATTCTTAAGTGAAGGTGATAGTCTAACTTCAAGTTAGCAGCTTGCCTTTCTCCTTTGCACTTGTTTTAATTTTACTTAGATCAAAATTATATGAATAATATAGGAATTATTCCTCCCTCCACCAGGTTGTAAACTCTTTGAAGGCAGAAATCTATCCCTAGTGCCTATTCCTACTCTCTTTTTACTATGAAGTAGGTGTTTTATAATGTTTATTGAAAGGAATTGAATTGAAATCTCTGAAAATTCTCATTTTAAACTCTAAGAGTAAAGAATCACAGCTATCAGAGCTTGGAAGGATCTCAAAACAAAGAATGTCAGAACTAGAATAGATCTTAGAGTATAAAATGTTAAGGGTGGAAAGGACTTTACAACATAATATTGAACTAAAGTACTAAGGAGGCTTTTAACAGCATGGTTGGGTATTTTATTTTTTTTCTAATAGAATGGATACCTTCAAAACTATACTAATAATGACAGATTTCTGGCATCTCACCCCAAAGAGATAATGTCTGTCTGTCAATTTTTCTTTCCCCCTCCCTTAACTCTCCCTCTCTCTTCTCTCCTCTTTTTTTTCCTTCCTCTCCTCTCTCCCCCTTCTTTCTTCTCTCTCCTGGTCCCCTATTCCCCTGTCCCTCCATCTCCCCCATCATCCATCCTTTCTTCCCTTTCCTCCTCTTTTCCTTCTTCTCTTCTTCACCACCCTCCTACATGCTCTCTCTTTCGCTCTCTTTTTGTCTTTTTCCCTATCACCACTATTTTCTCCCCCTAACATTCTGTCTCTGTCTCTGTCTCTGTCTCTCTCTGTCTGTCTCTGTTTCTCTCTCTCTCTCTCTCTCTCTCTCTCTCTCTCTCTCTCTCTCTCTCTCTCTCTCTCTCTCTCTGTTTCTCTCTGTATGTGTGTGTCTCTATCTCTCTTTGTCTCTGTGTCTATCTCTCTCTATCTCCTTCTTTCTGTGCCTCCCATCCCTATCTCTATGTATGTGTGTGTATCTCTGTTTCTCTCCCTGTTTCTGTCTCTCTCTATCTCTGTCTCTCTGTCTCTCCTTCCCTACTTTTCCTTGAATTAATGGAATTGAAGACATTAAGGCATTCTCATTTTTAAAACTTACTTCCCCACCACCACCACTATGTCCATCTTTGGTCCGATTTAGATTTTCCTGATGACTGGCTTTGTAGCATATAAATCTCATGCACACGCCCTGATCCCTTAAACTTCAGTGTTGATGCTGAAATTATGCTGAATGTCAAAATGACATCAAACAACTGCACTGATTTCCACCAGAGAAATTTGATTATTTCACACTCATTTACATGACACTTTTTCTCCACCATAATGCTGACTTTGAAATTCCCTTTGGTTGTAGACACAGAGAAGCAGCCTGTAGTTTCAATGGCAATGAAGGCTTTCTTTTTATTTTATACCGTCTTTTCTCTCCTTGATTTGAATGTTATAATTGGATTGCTGAGATATTTATTAGGGACTCTGTGTTTTTTGCAAGCTGCTTGAAGGGCATCTCTTAATTTGCTTCTCATTTTGGACTTGAGAGAAGTGGCTTTGAGGTATCTTTCCTACGGAGCCAATAACATCCATTTATTTCAAACATTTATTTGAGGGCATCATTTTCTTAATAATTCTGAGTGTTTCTGTAGCCATTGCAATTTTTAACTTAAATGAAAATTGCTTCTTCCCCAAGAGTTTCTCAGCTATGATTAAGAGGAGCACTAAGGTAACCTGGCATGGTGGTGAGAGCAATGGGCTAGGATTCAATAGCTCTTATTCTAAGCCCAAGTCTTGGGTACAATTTGAGCATGGGAAGATCATTTATTCTTAGTTTTGCTCATTAAATCAGCACCTCTCCCTGATCTGGAAACTCAGTTTAAAAGAGAATTTGGAATCCAAGGATCTGGGTTTGAATGTTGACTTCTGATTTTCAACTTGAATAATTAAATAGTCCATAAACTCTATGGCTCTTGGCTTCTTCAGATATAAAATGAAGACATTGGACCAAATGGCTTTTAGGATTTTTTTGGCTCTAAACCCATTATATCTGGTAAAATTATAAACTCTTATTTCCCACATTCCATTTTTCCTTTTTTAAAAAATTATTTATTTTGAACTTAAATGCAAAAAAGACCTAAAATAAAAGAAGGATACCTGGTAAAATTATAAATTACATTTCCCACATTCCATTTTTCTTTTTTTTTTAAATTATTCATTTTGAACTTAAATGCAAAAAGACCAAAAAAGAACATTTCCACGTACATAACCCACATTCCCTTTTGATGGTACATTTCATTCAAATGTTATTTACGGTCTATTCTCTGCCTGGGGAAAAGCTAAAACATTAGACTTAGGAAAGTAACAAATTCCAAAGTGTTTATATTCATAACTTTTCCTAAACACTGTGTCCAAATCCTGAATCATAGTTGTTGTAGCTAGCCAGGATGGAGAGGAGACTCAAGATGATATCATAACAGGGCAAACAGAAGGAACTGGGAGTATTTATCCTGGACAAGAGAATAATTGGATAGATCATGATGAGCACTGTCTTTGAGCATTTGAAGAACCAGAGGCTTGAACTAAGACTCATGGGTGGAAATTGCACAGTGACAGATTTGAGCAAAATATAAAGAACAAACATCCTAAAAATCAGAGAGGTCCAGAAACGGAATAAGCTCTCTCTGTAGGTAGTCATTTCTTTTATCACTAGAAGTATTCAAGTAGAAGCTGAATGTCCACTCTGGGAGATTAATTCTATTTCAGTATTAGATAGATAAGGCAACGTCTGAGGTCTTTTTCACCTCTCAGATTCATGTAGATGCTCCATGATTTGAGCTCTTGAAAATGGATAATGGAGTGGTTTCAGAATCAGGCAAGGATTTTCTAAAACCAAAATGGTGTAATGATGGCCCCTAGTTCAACACCTTGCCCCTCCCTCCCTCCTTTTCTAAGAGGTTAAGTAACTTATTCAAGGAAATAGATCCCTTCCCAGAGCAAAGAAGAGGTTATCCCATTTTCTAGACATACTCTCCAATTGATAAGGCATTCTAGAAATTTCCATCATTTCAATTTCAGTCATGTGGAACATCAAACTTTATATGCTCCTTCCCCTGGTATGCTTTTTATCCCTTGTTATGTTCTAATAGATGCCTTTATGTTGCTATGGTTGAAGTGATTCATGATTTGGTGACCAGATTTCTCCCCTCAGTTATATTGATCCTCAGACAACAATAACATGGTCTATCACTGAGCTCATTGTCAAAGATTTCCTAGCTGAGTAAGACCTACCATAAGGCCACCAAAATAGCCTCTGGGATTCTAGAGTCTCTCTTGTTCAGTTTTTCCCTGCCTTTGACACTGTGAATAGAGGTATGAAGACTTGAGTTCAAATCTCTGACCAGACACTTGTGTGTGATCTATGTGGCCATGGGCAAGTCACTTAACCTGTCCACTTTAATTTCCTTTATCTGTAATATGGGAATTATAATAACATGCATCTTATAGAGTTGAGGTAAGGATCAAATGAGATAATATTTGTAAACTTCTTAGTATAAGCCTGGCATGTGGTAGATGCTTAATTAAGGCTTGCTCTTTTCTCTCCCAAACTACTTTATGATTCTGATATATACAGATTTGTCAGATCAACATCCATTATCTCTAAGACGTATGTCTCTATACTAGTTTTGACGTGAGACTATGAAAGAACATTGGAATTGGAATTGGAAAATACTAAGATTAATTAGAGCACAAGTGTCACAAATAGATGCATGTACTGGCAGGGATGGAGGAACAACAAATCAAAAAGATGGGTCACATCTTCTTCCCTCTCTCAGATACTGTTACCTAATTTCTTCCTATACTATATCGCCTTCTGAACTGCTGCATAAGATGCCGATTTCTTTTTGTGTGTGTTGATGCTAAGCTGTTGGGTATGAACATTCTAGTCATTTTCTTGGCATGATTCCAAATCACTTTCCAGAATGGTTGGACCCTTTCCATGGTTCCACCAACAATGTATTAATGTGCTAGTCTTTCCACAAAGCCTCCAACATTGACTTCCCATATTTTGTTATCTTTGCCAATTTGCCAACAGAATTGTTTTGGTTTGCCTTTTTTATATTATTATTTTCAATTTAAAGCAATTATTTGCCATTTCTTTTGAGAACTATTCTGTTCACACCCTTCGACCACTTGTCCATTTGGGAATGACTTTTGGTTTTGATTTGTGTTATGCCTTACATATCAGACAAAATAACTGAGAAAGCCCCTGCATTTTAAAACAAATTTGTGTTATGGGAAGAGAATTTTGAGAATGCAAGTTTGGAGAGATTCCATTGTTGTGTGATTATATTTTAACATATAAGTATATAATCTATAAAAAAGTTTCATATCTACTTCAAAAAACTCAGAAACAATTTTCTAACCTTTTAGAAAATCTTTCAAATGACAATTTTCAGTAGGCTTTGAACCCATTTGTTTGAAATATTAAAATGCAACATCTTCCGATTAGTTTGCAAGAACAACTGATTGACATCAGGGAAGATGGAAATTTTCTGGCTGAATTTCAATAAAAACATTTTGCATAATTGGTGGACTGTATTGAAAAATGAGTATCATGATTTAGTAAGCACAGTCAGTGATACACTTCTTCCATTTGGAGCTACTTATCTTGGTGAGTTAACTTTCTTAGCTATAACAGCCACTAGAACCAAGTGTTGAAGTAAACTATACTTAGTATTATGTGTATGCAATATAATTTGTAAATATTTACATATACATAAATACATATGCATATGTCAATGCATATTGATTTTTTAAAATTACCAATAGAGATAGGCTATTAAAATTTTGGATTTCAATGTACTAGGGCATATGGAGATCCAAATGCATATGAGAGATGACAAAATAAAGAACCCTTGATTTTACATCTATTAACAATTCTCTCAGAGTACAGTGAACTAGAAATTAATGAAGAGAACCATTGTGCCAAGCAATTGCAAAACAGTTGCTGGGAGAGATTGGTCAACCCTAGAAGGTCAGTGACTATAGAAATGAAATGGATATACCATTCCATTCAAACCAATCCAACTCAATACCCCTGAATTAAGGATCTAGGGCAGTTAGGTGACTCAATGAATAGAGTGTCAGTCCTAAAGTCAGGAAGACTTATCTTCCTGAGTTCAGATCTGTCTTTAGACACTTAATAGGTACGTAACCCTGGAGAAGGCACTTAATCCTATGTGTGTCAGTTTCCTTATCTGTAAAATGACCTAGAGAAGGAAATAGCAAACCACTCTAGTATCTCTGCCAAGAAGACAACAATGAAAAATTATTAAACCGAATTAAGGGTCTATTGTAATAAGTAAGACTGTGTGCTGATTACTAGAAAAGAAGCAAAAATGAACAGTGTATGGGTCTTACCTTCATGGAGCTTACTATTTAGGGGATCAAGGGAAAGGAAACAGGTAGAGTATAAAATATACCAAAACAAATTTGGAATGTATTTATAGTAGTATCTTAAACTAAGTATAGAATTGTATCGCCTGTCTTCCAAAGCCCTCTAAAAGCTAACCAACTTATCAAAATATGACCCTATGTTATCTCCTAAGCAATGCTTAACTAATGCCAAGAAAATTGCTCTGTGAGTATGTGTATAGTGTCTTGTAAACCTTAAAGATATATATGTGTGTATATGTGTATGTGTGTATAAGTATATACATATATATATATATATATATATATATATATATATACAGATATATATCTTTAAGGTGTACAAGGCACTATAATATGGTGTTATATGAAGCTAAAGGTATAAAGAGGACATTATTACAGACTGGGAAAGGCAAGGAACAAGGAAGACTTCCTTGGGGAATAGCAGATTCACAAAATCACAAAATTTTGAGAGTGGAAGAGACACCAAAGTCCTAAGTAGTGCCTGAAAGGGATTTTCATGTACCTGATGAGTGGACACCCAACATGTATTTGAAAACCTTGAAAGTGAAGTAACCCATAATGTCTCAAGACAACCTGTTATAATTTGGATATGAGATAGCCCGAGAACTGGACTTCAATAAGCACAGAAGAAAGAAAGCATAATTAATACATGGATAATGTCATAAGCAAAGGTATGGAGGGGAGAAATTACAGAGTACCTAGACAAATGGAGGACTCAAAGGATACTCCCTTTGACAGGTATGTAGAATAGGTGGAACATGAGATGGAATATGAGATCAGAGTAGACAGCTATGGTGATACCTAACTGTAGACAGTTAAGCTAGGAAATTTGAACTTTGTTCTACAAGCAATGAAGAGCCATGGAAGATTGATGGGGTCTGACAAGGTTAGACCTATACATAAGGAAGTTTATTCTGGCAGCATCTGCAGAATTTACTGGTAGAAATACCAGTCAAGAGGACATTATGGTCCCGGCAAAAGGTAATGAGGACTTGAATAAGGATGGTGGCTGTGGGGGTGGAAAAGAGAGAACGGATATGAAAGATGTTATGAAGTTAGAATCAACAGAACTTGGTGTTGAACAGGATGTTGGGGGAAGGGAAGAGGAAGAGGGAGTAGTCAAAGATGACGGTAAGGTTCAAGCCTAGGTGAGTGGGTGAATGGTAGTGTCACTGACAGAAATATGGAAGTTAGAAGGTAATACCAGTTTTCGGGGAAATTGAAAAAGATTCATGTCAGGAAATAAGAAGAGATAACAGATTTTTAAAATTGCTTTAAGTTTTGACACTTTTCTATGAAACACTTATGAAACAAGTAGCATAAATATGTTTAACCTAATTAATAAGCTATGTAAACTGAGGCACAGAGAACTAAGTGATTTGCAAAAAGTCACACACCTAGAATGACTTATTCAAGACCAAAACTCAAATTTTTTAACTCCAAGACTGGAGCTTTACCCACAATTTACTTCCTATTGGCTCCAGGTAATCTATGCTAATGGTAGTAAGCCCACCAAATGAGAAGGATTTAGCAGTTCTTTTTCTAGCAGCTTGCCAAAAGCTCAGTCCTTTGGAACTTTATGAACTACTTCTAAAGTAAAAGTAGGGAACTGCTTACTATATGAGATTGGGCTAATTCTTCCTACTCATTAAGGCAGCAAAAAGTAACCCTTCCCTAGAGTGAATGGATACAAAGTAACTTGAAAGAGTTGCTATATTGTTCTAGCTGAAAGTTGAAACAAGCATCCCCTAGAAGAAAAATAGCGGGCCCATAAAATAGCAAAGAGATGCTTGCAAAGTCAGACTATCTGGAAATAGGTTAAGAAATTTTCAACCAGTTTTTCAATAGTAGCAGTAGCAGTGATGGTGGTAACTAACATTTTTCTAGCACTTCAAAGCACATTATTTCATATTTTCCCATCAACCTTATGTGAGGTAGAACCCCCATTTTACAATTAAACAAACTGAGGATTAAATGGTTTGTCTGAGGTTTTACAGCTAGTATTAGCAGCAAGATCCAAACCCCGGTTCTAATGCAGGACTCATGGTCTTTCCATCATACCATACTGTTTCTGTAACAATTTTCATTTTCTAATCTATCTCAAATTTATTCTGTATATATCTTGTTTGCACAGAATTGTTTACATGTTATCTCCCAGTTAGTCTGTGAGCTCCATAAAGATAGGTACTATTTTCTGCTTTTTCTCTATCCATGATGGATGAGACATAGTTAACTTAATAAGTGCGTGTTAATTTTACTAGTAAATATGATAGCAGCACTACTTCCTGCGACCTCCCCTATACTTACCTCATCTATAAAATGAGCATAATAATAATTATAGCAATCCTACCTCAAAGAGATGCTATGGAGATAAAATGAGGTCTTGTAAAGAAAATGCTTTGCAAATGTCTTTGTGTCCTTATTGCCTAAAGCACTGAAGTTTTGGGATGAAGAAGGGGAAATGGTTCCCACACTGTAGTGATGGGTTTCCATAAAACCTCTAGTTTATTTTTATTAATGTTCTTCGAATTATATTGTTCTATAGTGTCTGCACCAATGCACTCTAAAGGCTAATTTATTCACCAATAAATGACCTCTATTATGTCCTAAGCAATACTTCCCTAATGTCATGAAAATTGCTGTTGTTATTAATAGCCGATATATATACACATACATATGTATATACATACATATATGTGTGTGTTTAGATACATAGATAAATAGATAGCTTTAAGGCTTACAAAGCAGTATAATATAATTTCATTTAATCCTCAGAACAACCTTGGGAGGTAGTTGCTAACAGGTAATAGCAAAATTATCTCCATCTTACAGGTGAGAGAACTGAGGCAAAAAAAAAAAGACAAAAAAGACTTGTACAGGATCACATAGTTAATAAATATATGAGAAGGGATTGAATTTTGATCTTCCCGAAACCATATCTCTGTCTCTTCCTCTCTGTCACTCTCTTTCTGTCTCTCTCTCCTACACACATAATATATTACTATATGATGTTAAATTACATGCATACATATATGTATACAATATCTAATTAAAGCATATACATATATAATATATAATACATTCTACATACAATTGAGGTATATTTATAATACATCTATTATCTATCTATGCCTTAATTTACTCTCCTGAAAATAGATAAGGTATAAGAGAAAGCTTCATACTATATTCAGGAGACTTTTTTTCTTTTTTGGGATATATCTACTGTATTGATGAAGGTGTTGACACTGTAAAGGAATGACACTTCACTCAAGGGGAAGATCCACTGAGAAGATGCAGCTACCAACTGATTTTACTTTTCTAGGTTGTCCCAATTGACAGCATTCTCCAGGATGATTTGCAAATCTAAAAGAACCAATAACTAAAATGGGTAGAGAATTAGCAAGTAATTAGTAAAAATAGAATATATAGCTAAAGTATTTGGACAATTAAGATCCAAACCTCTTTATTTTGTAGATGTTTTGGTTAATCCTGGTGGAATTTTAATCAGCAATTTATACAATAGTTATATTGATAATCTATATGTTTCATAGAAGTAAACAGCTATAGAATATTAGAAGTGCAAAGGGTATTAGAACATAGAGAATATACTTGTCAAAATTGGAAAGATTCTTTGATTCTAGTTAATCCAAATTAATCTTTAAAAAGAAAATTTTAGGTATATTTTTATCAATAGCATTTTTTCTTTTTCTTTTTTCTTTTTTTTTTAACATCTGAACTATGTGCTCTGAGGGAAGTATTAATAAGTATACAATTGTATTTAGTCCCTGCTGTCAATAGCCACTCACTCACAGTGACAGTTCAGATCCCCAGAGTGTGGCTACTATATCCTCAAAGCGATTTAGAGTTAACCCTGAGGATTTGGGAGACATAGCTTTCTACTATTCATGATCCCCAACCTTGTTACTTTTTTCTGCCCTACTCCCTCATGATTATTGGTTGATGTAGTCATCCAGGCTAAATTACCTTTTATAAAGGGGTTATAATATAAAGTATAAAGCTTACTCCAAGCCCAAAGTCTCTGACAAACTCCTATGTAGTTTAGGGAAAAATGAGATCAAACTTAGAATATGCATGACAAAGTGGAAATTTACAGCTTCAGGGAAGTCCTTTTCTGTAGTTCTCAAGATGTTCTCTTTAGTTATTGGGTATTTTTTTTTTTCCTTACTAGGCTCTACATAGAATCTTAAATCTGCATCTTTTTTTTTTTTTTTGGCTACCAATAGAGGTTCAACTACAACTAGGTTTGAACTGACCCATCTTATCATTTGGTCTCTATCTCTCCATCTTATCTATAAAGTTAGTACAGGGGACTTGTAATATTTGGACTTAGTCTACTCAACCCCTTTTCAGTACATAGGGAGAAATTGGTGGTCAAAGAAATTAAATACTATAATTATTAACAATCTCCTTTCTATGGAGATTCCATTGTTGAGGATATACTAGTTATGCTTCATCATCCTGTTTAATCCCAGCTTATATATATATATATATATATATATATATATATATATATATATATATATATATATATATTATAGCTATATTGCTTATTACATGTTAATATTTAATAATTAATATATTTATTATAAAATAAATTTATTTAATATGTTTATATATACACACAAACATATTATATTTTGGGCATCACATTTTAAGAAAGACAGATAAATTGGAGAATGTACGAAGCAAGGTGACTAGAATTATGAGGAAATCCCAGAATCATGACCTGTAAGAATTGGTTGAAGGAATTGGGAGTGTTTAGCTGGAAGAATACTCAGAAAAAAGGCGGGGTAGTCATATTATTTGGAAGCAGTTGTAGGGAGACTGTAGTTCCTTGTAAGAAAGTGGAATTGGCAGTGGGAGAAGTATGGTTGGGATGAGGTTACCTGTTGTTGGATAGAAGATGAATGAGAACTTTTTGAGTATGCTATAGAATGAATTTCTATTCACACAGAGGTTAAATTGAAAGATCCATATGTTCTCCACTCCACCCCCAACCCTCTGGTTCTCAGATTCTATGGTTTTCTTCTATTTAGCACATACTTTTTTTTTTTTTTAACGTAGTCTTTGTGACATCATCTCTGAATCCAGATCACCCTTGAGGCAAAACACAATTTTTTAAACAGAAGCGAGATCAGAATAGGACTTGTCTTTGCCAAAGGGAAAGGAAGACATGAAACCACAGTGGTCTTTAAGAAACCACTTCTTAGAGGGTAGGAGGGAAGGGAGAGAATGTATGTGAAATGCAGATTGTATTTTACTATGCACAAACCCAACAAGGACTTGAATGTTTACTCAGTGTGGCTGGCAGCCTACATTGGCAGCTGAATCTAAACATGGCCCCAAAGAGCAGAGAGCCCTGCTGTGGTTCTGAGAGCAGCCCGTCTCCTTGGATGGCCTTGTCTCTGGTCCCCACACTCATCCCTCTATCCCTGGCTGGACATTGCCAGGTTTGGGCCAACACAAGACAGGAAAGACCTGAGGATCTTGGCCAACGACTCTGTTATTCTGGCTCAGCTATCTTAATTCATTCTTAGTGGGGTTCCCGGGGCAGGCAGCTCATCTGATCCAACTGCAGAAATTCTCCAGGGACTCATGCTTTCTTAGGCACCAGCTTGAAGTCCCCCCATTCTTCTAGAAAGAAGCAAACCTTTTTTTTTGTAAAAAATTGTTAATTTTTTGTTACATTTTAAGTTCTGAACTGTCTCTCTCCCACTTTCCCCACTTGTACTAGAGAAGACTGCCATTTGATGAAGATTTAGAAATATATGTAAAACTATACTACGTATACTTCTATTTATCAATTCTTTCTCTGGAGGTGTGTAGGATCTTCCTTCATAGGTCCTTTAGAGCTGGCAAATCTATTTTTAAGATCTAATGACTTTCCTTTATAATGACGGTATTGTGGAGAGACACTCCTGGAGAGAGCATTGGTTTGGGTTTTAGAAGAGCTGGCTTGAATTTCAAAAAGAGATTTTGAAATATGAAGCATATGGTGTCTTACTTCCTTTTCAACTTGATCATGACAATATTGGTTCTATGGCTGCTTCTGATATTCTTCCCAATGCTCTCCACTGGTTTTGCTTATAAGAGCTATATTCTTTATATATAAATATACATACATACATACATTGATAAAGGATTCTTCTTTCACTTGATAAAGGATTCTTCTTTCTTTCACTTATTTTATTTTTTTTTGAACAAAGAATCTCCTTTCAGGATCATGAAATAGCCAGATGGCAATAGAATATTACAGCCGGACTCAGGAAATCCCAAGTTCAAGATGTGTGATCTTGGGAAAGTCACTTTACCACTCTGCCTCAATTTCCTCAACTGTATAGCAGGACATAATAACAGCACCTACCTCATAGCATTGTTATGAAGATCAAATGAAATATTTGTAATGTTCTTAGCATTATACCTGGCACATAGTAGATGCTTAATATATGTTCATTTCTTCCTTTCATGGTTCAGCCAGGACTCTCATTTCCAGTAAGTCTAAGCAAGTTTTGCTTCTTGGTACTAGGCTTTCTAGTGGTGGTCCCTCGTTTATTAACCATATTTTGTGCATTATGCACAGACATCTGGGAATCATAGAATTATAAAGATTTGGCCTCAAAAGGACCACAAAATATTCTAATTCAATAAATTCAGTCTCTAAATGAGGAAACTGAGATCCAGAAAGATTAGATGAAATGTTAGAACCAGGATCCACTTGTTGGAAAAGTAGGAACTCATTCATTTTACAGATCTGTAAATTTTACAGATTTTATAAAAAAACTAAGGTCTAGATAAGATAAATAATTTGCCTAAAGTCACATAAATAGGTCCTCTGACTCCAGAGTCGGCCATGCTCTCTTGGGCTTCATCTTTGGCTCCTTTGTTGGATTTTCTCAACTGTGAAGAAAAGCTTATAAAATCATATACTTCTATTAAAAAACGGAAACAACCCAACAACCTCCTAAAATTCTTGTGGTCAGTGTCAGTTATGGATTTGGTAAGAAAGAAAGAAATCAACATTTAAATAGCACTTTCTACCCTTTGATTCATCAGCGTCTCTATTGGATCTGTACCCCAAAGACATCATAAAAGAAGGGAAAGTACCATGTGTGCAGAAATGTTTGGAGCAACTCTTTTTGTAGTGCCAAGGAACTAGAAATTGAGGGAATGCCCATCAATTGAATAAGCTAAATAAGTTATGGTATATGAATGGAACTGAATATTATTGTTCTATAAGAAGTGATGAGCAGGCTGATTTCAGAAAAGCTTAGGAAGATTTACATGAACTCACATGAAGTGAATAGAACCAAGAGAACATTGCATACAGTAATAGGATCATATGAGGATCAACTGTGACAGACTTGGCTTTTTTCAACAATGAGGTGATTCAGATCAGTTCTAAAGAGCCATTCTCATCCAGAGAGAGGACTATAGAGATGGAATGTGGATCAAAGCATAACAATTTCACCTTTTTATTGTTTTGTTGTGTTTTTTCCTCATTTTCCCCACCTTTTGATCTGAGTTTTGTTGTGCAGCATGATAAACGTGAAGATATGTTTAGAAGAATTGTACATGTCTAATCTATATTTGATTATTTGCTATCTAGGGGAGGTGGGGAAAGGAGGGAAACATTTTTGAACAAAAAGTTTTACAAGGGTGAATGCTGGAAGCTATCTTTATATTTTGAAGAATAAAAAAATATATATATATGTCTGTATCGATATAAATAGCACCTACTATGTGCCAGGCATTGTGCTAATCTTTACAAGTATTAATTATCTCACTTGATCCTCCCAACAACTCTAAGAGGCAAATGCTATTATTATTCTCATTTTATAGCTGAAGAAACTGAGGCAGATGCTGTTCCCCCCCCACCCCACAGGATTATACAACTAGTAAGTATCTGAGGTTGGATTTGAACGGAGGTCTCTCTGACTCTCATCACATTCCTCTATGCATTGTGCCAACCGCCTGAAAAGAGCAGTAAAGAAGTAGGTGCTGAGACACAAGCTCAGGACTAAGAGTCAGGGGAAGGAAACTTAATTTTAAGTCATTGAGTGACCTTGGTCCAATAACTTTTTCTTAGGAGGGAACAGTTTTTCATTTTGGCATACTAGATCGAAAAAGGATCTTGGAGATTGTCTAGACCAATCCCTTCATTTTATAAATGTGTAAAAATGAGACTGAGAGATGGGCAGGGATTTGTCCGTGATCATGCAATGGGTCAGTGGTAAAGTTTAGGCCAGCCAGATTCGAGAATCCCTGACTCGTAGCCCTGAGATCATTCCACTTCCTAGTTCAACCTCAGTTCTAAAAGGTGAACTTCCTCTAGGACCCCAAAATGGGCAGGTTTGGCTGGGTGCTCCCTGACTCTTTCCTACAGCTATTTGTAGTTCCTGCTTTGCCTGAAACAACAGTAGATTCACCCCTTCTCTAATCAATCCACAAATATTTAGTAAGCTTAGAAAGGACAAGGTCTCCCACTGCATCTGGACCATGTCCAATCTTTCTAATCTTTATCTGGCCACTGGGCCCAGATGGTTCCAGAGAAGAAGAGGAGGCTGGTGACTTTGCACAGCACTCTTCTGCACTAAAATCCAACTCACTTTCATGTCTTCAGGAACAAAGTACCAATTATGTTCTGGACACTGGGGATCTATGGCAAATATGAAGCTTCCCTTCCCCTAAGAAGCCTATCTCCTCTTTTGGGGGTTCAGGGGAGAACATACACACAAATAAGAAAGTAAAAATAAGTACAGGGTAATTGGATGAGGGAGGCAATAATAGCAACTAAAGATATCAGAAGTTGCTATTTGAACTCTAAAGGAAAGTCAAGATTTTAAGTAGAAGTGAAGGGGAAATGGATCCTAGGCGGAAGAAATAGTTTATGCAAAGTCACTGAGGTATGAGAAGATATTCTGTGTGTGAGGAAGACTATTAAAACCAATCATTGGATACATTTTGTCAGAGGTATTGCAACACACACAATGCACTAATAGTTATGAAGTCCAAATAATTATGATAAAATAAATAGAAAATAATAGAGCAATTCAGGGGAAAGAACAGTCAAAAGGACTATGTCTGAAATCCCATGTTACTTACTAATTGATTTCAAATATGCCCATTAGCCTTCCCATGCCTTTTCTTTTTCATCTTTAAAATGGGAATAATAATTCTTAGACTGTATACCTCATAGAGGCAATGTGGGGAAAGCATTAAGTAAATCTAAAATCACTGTTATTATCTTAAGATACCAATGGGTTGCCCTAAAACAAAAACAACCCCAATTGATAGCCCGTCTCTATAGAAATGAGCCTTCATTAGCAGTTATTGCAAAAAAGAAATGCTGCTAATTACCTCAGAATTCTGGGCCCAGCAGAGCCAAGAGGAACAGATAAGCCAAACTCCAATAGCAGTAGCAAGCAAGAACCCAGGAAGACATGCTGACTCATGGAAATATCTCTTAGCTTGCTATCGGGCAGTTATTCTTCTCTGTTTTACTCTGGCACGTCCCCGAAATGATGTATGAAATGCCTTATTTACTTTTCCCCCTAAAACTTTCTCCTTTATCATTTCTTATTAACACAATGCCAGCAAAGGGGAGGTGTTTCCTCAGCAAAAGAGAATAACCCAGTAAAGAAATGACCCCTCAATATCTTACTGCAGTGGCCCTGATCCAAGAACTTGCTTTTAAAAGCATCTTGGCTTAAACAAAGGCTTAACATGTCTCGGGAATATAAGAATTTAAATAAGAAACAATTATAAGCATGGCTTCTCATTCTTGAAGGGATGGATGGCCCTGAAAAGGACTTACAACTTTATATTTAGTGATATGGTATGGTGAAAATGCATGGCTAAAGCTGCTAAGTGGGAAAGGGGCAAGACTTGAGATCCATTTGGGCAATCCAGGAGCCATAGAGATGGGAAGGAAACATAGGACAGAGGAGTCCCCAGAGTAAGGGGTTCTTTAAGGGCTGGTCAGTGCCTTCGGCAGATTTTAGGAAGGTGCAAAAAGCCAGCAATATGAAAAGGTTTCTTTTTTCCCCTGTTGGATTCAAATGTCATTTTATGGGAGATTTACTTCTTTTTGTAATAAAACATTACTATAATTTATTATCTACACATGGATATATGTACACATGCCTATATAATGATATACATGTATTACATATATATTAAATACATATATATGTACATATACATATATACATATATATAGCATTTGTCTTTTTGAAGTAAAATATTTATAATTACCACAATACTATAATTATATATAAAACATTACTACAATTGTATATTACATACACGTGCATGCCCATAATCATATACATATATAATTCTATCTATCTATCTATCTATCTATCTATCTATCTATCTATCTATCTATATCTATTACACACAATTTTATATGTGTATATATATATATATATATATATATATATACCTACACACAGCCCTTTTATAACATTTATTTCTTTTTGAAAATATAACCAATTATAATCACTATAATACTACAATATTGTGTAAAATAGTTCTACAATTATATATTATACATATATATACAAAATATATGCATGTATAATTATATATAAACACACATATATGTATAGGGGTGTGTATTTATATTCACAGAGCCTTTTTATAGGATGTTTCTTTCTATAATAAAACATTACTGTAGTTACAACTTTAATACTATAATTTTTCATTGATATACACATATGTGCAAATACATAATTACACATGTATAATTATATACATATATAATAAGTATATATGCATGTATGTATATAGTCATTTTATGTATTTATTTCTCTTTGAAACAAAATATTACTACAACTTAAGTTACCATAATACCATGATTACATATAAATATTGCTACAATTATATATATATATATATATATATACATAATCATGCACATGCATATAATTATATGTAAAATTTTTCAATAGGATTTTTAAGTCTTTTTGTAGTAAAACATTACTGCAATAATGATTATAATTTTATGTTTATACATGCACATATATGCACACATATAATTCTATACATATATGTATACATACATATAAGTGTTCATACAGATATGCACATATGTAGATAAAAATATGTACATAGCCATTTTATAGATATTTATTTTTTAAATTAAACATTTAACTGCTATAACATAATTACATCTAAAATATTACTATAAATATATATCATATGTACATGTATATAATTACACACATATATAATTATACCTATAATAACCTGTGCATATATATATATATATATATATATATATATATATATATATATATATATATATATATATGTGTGTGTGTGTGTATCTATGTGTGTGTGTGTGTGTGTATTACAGTCTCTTTACAGGCTATTTCTTTTTTCTGTAACTATAATTACTATAATTTATATGTGCATATATAATTATGTACATGTATAATTATGTACATCTAATAGATATAAACCTATATGCATATATATGCATAGACACTTTATGGAATATTTCTTTTTGTAGTAAAACATTACTAAAATTATGACTATAATACTATAATTATATGTTGTATTCACATATGATGCATGTGTATGATTACACATATACATCTACACATGCATTTATTATATATGCATATTCACAATTATTTTTATAGAATATTTATTTTTGTAGTACAATATTACTATAACCATATGGGTGTGTATATATGCATACACATATACACATTATGAGAATATGCATATATATATGTAATTATGCAATATATAATTATACACATATCAGAATGCTTGCCTATGAATATGTACATATATACATATCCACATTTCACAAATCCTACTTTCATGCTTCCATCTGTATCAGGAGGGTGATGTCAGCTGAGCAAAAATCCTATAAAGTTCTACTGTTCTGTCAAGGCTGTGACTACATCCTTATTAATAGACTGAGTCTGCTGTCTGAAATCAGCCCAAGAATGGAGAAGAACTGCATTCAGATCTCAGCTCTGCTCTTTGTTGTGGGAACCTGGCTAAGTGATTCAACTAATTTTGGCTTTAGCTTCCTCATCATGAGGAATTTGGACTATAGGATACTGAAGATTCCTTTTAGATATGAGTATATTCATAGGTTCTTCCAAAAGATATGTACTATATTGTTGCAAATGGTTCTCATCCTGAGTTATTCTTGTCTATGTTTTCCCTCTATTTCCTAAAGGTGGGGAAGGAAATAAGCATTTATTTAGCATTTGCTATTTTCTATCATAAAAAAGTCATGATATTATTAACTTCTTTTGTGTCTAAATTGACCAATAGGCAATACAAAACCTAGGAGGTGAAAGGTACTTATGGAGCCACCAATTTTAATTTTCCATCCAGTGGAGAAATCCCATTCCCATCATTCTTGCCTTGGCTTCTGCTTGAACTCTTCCGATGATGACTTTACTATCTTTGCCTCAAGAATTATTCTTCTACTTGATGGACAATTCTAATGGTTACTTCTGTTGAGTCAGAATCTATTTCTCTATAGAGTCTACTCATTGCTTCTAGTGCTGTCCCCAGGGGCTAAACACACCCAGTAAGTCTCACTTCTATTCCCCATGACAATGTTTGAAAAAAAACTACATTACACGAAATCTTCTTTCCCCCAGGATAAACATCTACTATTCCTTTATTGGAACCTTTTTGGCAGGACGTAAAGTACCCTCAGTAGAACTTCCCTTCCTCTGGAGGTGCTTTGGGGTATTTTTGTCCTCCAACTTCTGTTTGCCACCTGATTCCCAACTCCCCCAAACCAGGTGTTTACCAATTGTCTGATTAGTAACTCTGCCCCTAAGCAGGAAAAAAAAATCTTTAGGGTGTTGGGATCTTTTGAAAGCGATTTGAGAGAAATGAGATGTGATTATTTTGGAAACGATTATTAATGTAAGCATAATTCTTCTTCAAATGTAAAGGAGTACGGGGTGGGTATAAGGTTAAAAACTAATTATGAGACAGAAGAGAAATACATAGCATTGTAGCAGGAAAAAGGGTGGGCTGGTTATTATTGATTCTATTTTTCCAATTGATAACAGACTGTTGTATGTTTGCCTGGTTGAGCTCTATGCTGGTTAGAATAAGACACAATAGTCAGTCTTTCTCCCATGATACACAGAAGGGGATCTAGGAGGTGGGTGGGGAGTATTTCTAGTATGGATAGAGTATGGACAGAGCAAAACTGGTGCCCAACAGCCCAAGGACAGTATGCTTTGTGGGAAGAATATTGGATGGTGGGTTAGGAGATATTGGAATCCCAGTTCTGCTGCTTGTTTTCTACCTTTGAGACCTTCGATGAGTCATTTTTCCTTTCTATGTGTCAGTCTCCTAGGGGAGCTACATGACTCAGTGGATAAAGTTTCAGAAAGACCTCAATTTAATTCCTTTCTCAAACATTTATTAGTTATGTGATACTGGCAAGTCAATGAACCATTTTCTGCCTCATTTTCTTCATCTGTAAAATGGAAATAATAATAGCATCTACTACCCATGATTGTGAGGACTGATGGAAATAGCAGAACAAATGGTGTTTTATAAACTTTAAAAAGTGTTATACCAATGCTAGTTAATTTAAAGTGCTTAAGGCTTCAGAGTATATAGATAAGCCTTAAGGGGATAGGGCCAGGACCATATCAGGACAATTAGTTTTTGGGGTCTATGCTGTTTACATGAGAAGATGTAAAAGACACTAAAGAGCTCAAGAGCAACAAAGGGTTGAGCACTCTAAGGGTTGGGGAATGCATGCCTTTCAGTTAATTTTCTGAGTTTCAAATCCAAGTTCTATTTCTCCAACTTTGTCAATGACATACTTATTAACCTCCAGGAGACAGACACCCTGTTCTACCCTCTATTCTATTCTACCCCCACTCAGAGATCTGAAGCATTTTCTTCCCTCCCTACATTGACTGTTACTGTCCTCCATCTTTTAGGTTCGACATTAAGAAGAGAAGATGAGGAAACATATGAGCTCATCATACCAGAGAGTTCTCTGGCACACCACTCACCTGTATTGCTCATGGGAAAGTGAAATAAAGCTGGGGACCTCAGCTTCTTTTCCCTAGGTTGGGGAGCTGGTCTTACTCAGTAGCACAAACTGGATGTCTGTGACTGTGTTTGGGTACCACAAAAGCAACTTTAGGTCAAATCCATGCAGCCCCCCCTAAAGTATGTATTAAGCCCCCTTAAAGTAATACATATGTATTTAGATGCTATTTATGTTTTTAGTATGCATATTTATTACACATATTTACATGTGCTTACACTAAAAAGAAGCAATGATTAGAAGTGTAATATAATGTAAAAAGTTCTGTGTTAGGTTCTTACTAAGTGCTAATGAGATAATGAGATATTAGGTTTTTACTAAGTGCTAAGTCGGTACTTAACAATTCTCTAGTTCTGGCCTTTACTAGGAGTTTTACTTGTGAATTCCTGGGGAGGAGCTTGCATGCTTAGGAGGAGCAAGTTCATTGGTTGAAGTAATTTTCCCCAGAAGCCCTTGCGTTATCCCACGCCCATTCTCTGGGAGGATAAAAGAGGGCAGCACTTGAAAGATAGAGAGTCTCTGCTCTAGGCCAGAGTTGAGGCGGCTCTCTGAAAGAAGAAGTCTCTCCTCTAGACCAGAGAGCAATCAGCAGTTTCTGGAGACAACAGCACATTACATATTGGTGCCCAACGTGGGGCAAGGACTTTTGCTTATCCTGACAAGGACTTATTCTGAGCCCTTCAGAGGAGCTAGCCTGGACCATCGCAGTTCTGGAATTATATTAAAAGAACATGGGTTCAAATCTTGAACCTTCTACTTACTGTGTGATCTTAGGCAAGTTATTAAATATATGTGTGCCTCGGTTTCTTTTTCTTTTGGGCTGAAGTAAATGATCTTTGGTGTTGCTTTATAGGAATCCAGCTTCTCTTTGTAGTAATTAAGCTTCTCAAAAGTTTTGGAGGCAAAATTGCTCTGAAAAACTATTTCACATATTCTAAAATTTGCCCTGCTAAATGCAGTTGATAGAGTTTCAGTTCTAGAGACAGGAAGACCTGAGATAAAATCCAGCTCCAGACATTTACTATCTGTAAATTGACTTGACCGAGGGCAAATTAACCTCTTTGTGTCAGTTTCCTTTTCTGTAAAATGAGATAGAGAAGGAAATGGCCAACTACTCCAGTATTTTTGCCAAGAAAATCCCAAATGGGGTCATAAGGAGTCAGACACCAATGAAACAGCTCACCACCACCACCACCAACAACAAATTCTCCATATTCATTATACCAAATATTAAAATTTTTCCTCAATCTGGCAGCATTTCCCAGAATATGTTGGTTAATACTATATCACCTCTTTATCAATTCACAAAATAAGAATTGAAACACATATATCTCAACTAAAAAAATCCACAGCACAATTTCAGGCACAAAAAAAATGATTTTGTCATTTTTGTCATACACACACACACACACACACACACACACACACACACACACATATATATATATACACACACACATATATATATATGTATATATATATACATATATATATATGTATATATATAATATGGATGGATGGATGTAAATGTTTATCCCACTCCCATTCTAGTAAGCAATTTAGTAATTTCTAAAATGATCCATAATGGAGACAATACTGGCTTTGGAGGCAAAGAACCTGGGTTTGAATCCCTTACTAACTATAGATCTCAGGTAAATCATCTTACCTCTCTAGACCAGATAAGAGATTTCCTGTTAATGGGTCTCACACTTGGGGTGATCATGAATCCATATTTATACCCATTATTGTATTTTGATCTTTGTTTAGTTCTGACACTATATGGTTCAGTCTGCCAAGAAAATACAACAGACCTTCTGTAGTCTGGATAAATAATCTGTCTCTGTGTCTTTCTGTCTCTCACATACATATATATGTGTTACTATTTTTCAAGTGTATGCAAATGTTATGATTAATAGAATAAAATTAATTTAAAACAGTGAATTTATAGTAGCTTTTTGGCATTGTATATTCCCTCAAAAAGCAGGATATTTATAGTACAAATACTGTCATATGGTAATCTGAGAAATTTCATGATAGTAAAAAGAAATCCTTTCCTCAAATTTCAAATATGTTGAGGAATAGTATAGTCAGTGTTCTCTATCCAAATAAGATGCAGCAGTTTTGTAAATTTCATAATATTAGATAAATCTCATTTATCATTATTAATACTTAACACTCTACTATTATTAATATTACTATTATCTCTATGATTAGAACATTGTAAGTCTTAGAGTATCATATGAAGGATAATAGCTGCAATTATTTCTATTTTTATTATTATACTATGGTCCCTTCCTACTTGAACATCTATGATTCCAGGTGGAAGAGTTATTAGATTTGTTTGAATTCCATTAATCAATAAGCATTCGTTAAGCACTTGCCATATACCATACATTGTGTTAGGCTTCAGAAAGAGAAAATCAAAATATTTTCTGCCTTCAATTTGCTTATACTTTACTGATGGATGAGACAAAAGGGGGAGCCACTTAGAAGAATTAAGTAGTTGCAGCAGAAGTAGGATTGATGGCTGAGGATTATAGGAAGGACAATCTAAGGTCAGCATAAAGAAAATCTTCCTAAGAAAAATACAAGGGGCTTCTTTGGGAAGTATGGAGTTTCCCATTATGGGGAACATAATGTTCTGTACAATAGTAATAATAATCTTTGCAAAACCAACCTCACTGAGTTATCACAAGGAAAGTACTTAGTAAACTGGAAAGCACTAAATGAATGTGTTGTTATTGTTATTATTTTTATTGAGACCCACCAGTTCAAGCAACAGGTTACAGATTCTCGTAGGGGGAAACAGAGTTCAGAGTTAGGCTGAACCAGAACTAGATCCTCTGAGGTCTCTCAAGTATGGCTGCAATGGATAGATTAGTGGACCTGGAATCTAGAAGACTTCTTTTCCTGAGTTCAAATCTGTCCTCAATCACTTAGTAACTGTAACCCTAGACAAGTCTCTTAATTTTCTCTAAATGCGTACCCATTACAATACTAGTTCTGAACTCTGGAAGACAAAATTCAGCCTCAGACTAGTGTCTGGATCACTCAGATGCTAGCTGTGTAATCTTGGGCAAGTCATTTAATCTTGTTTGCCTCAGTTTCATCATCTATAAAATTAACTAGAGAAGGAAATGGCAAACCACTCCATTTGCCAAGAAATCCCCAAATGGGGTCACACAGTCAGACATGACCAAAAATTACTTAACAATGAAAAAAGTAGGAACAGCTGAGACTTTTGGTTCATCATTTCTGAATTTCTCAAATGGGAGTTTAACAGGTGTTTTGTATAACTCACATCCCACCTCTTTCATCCTGGTTCTGCCTTGACTTTTAATTTGAACTTTTCTCACTTGCTGAATAATAATGAGAAAAGTTGTGTTATGTATTATTTTGATACTACCTTGGAAACACATTCATATGCCTTTTACTTATCACTTTGTAGTGTAATTCAGTCATTTTAAGAAACTGATGACAGCTACTAAAGCTTTGGGGACAGGCAAAGAATATTTCCTTTCTAGCAGCTTTCCTGAAAATAATGCAAATAATAATAGTAGGATAATAATAGAGGCGATAGGCTCATAAGTGTACAGAGGTCCAGTCTTACTATTAAGGAAGACCTGGATTCAAGTTTTACCTTTGATGCATACTAAATGCGTAGTTAATTGCTTAATTCCTTCGAGTCTGCTTCCTCATTTGTAAGACTCTATGACTTTTGAAGTCCCTTTCAAGCTTTAAATCCATAAAAACCAAAATCTGATGATTTGCTAACTTGCTTTGAGATAGGGACTTACCTACATCAACTGATTTCTGGTCTGAAGATAATCATGGTGATGATGGTGGACAATGGCCACTACCATAACAGAGATGCATTACAACTAATGGATTGAGAACCCCATCTTCATTGTCAGGAATAATAAGAAGAATAACTAACATTAATATAAAGTTTACATTGTGCTAAGAGTTTTTAAAATTATTATCTAATTCTATCCTCACAACAACCCTGAGTTCAAATCCTGCTGCTGATACACTGCTGGTTTAATTTCTTGGTTTTCCAGGAAATTCTCTTAAACCCTAAGCTGTGAGTAAGTTGTTCATCTGTATTGGCAGAGGGAATTCCCTATGTAGGGATTCTCAACTGGGTGAACTGGTGGGTCTCGATAAAAATAATAACAATAACAACACATATTCATTTAGTGCTTTTCAGTTTACTAAGTACTTTCCTTGTGATAACTCAGTGAGGTTGGTTTTGCAAAGATTTTTATCACTATTGTACAGATATTGAAATTGAGGTCAAGAGGTGGAATGTGGTGGAAGTCTATATGGTGTGACTATATTTCATTGACCTATGAGTCAAAAAACTCAGGCCTCAGTTCCACCTCTATTAATCACTAGCTATCATTTTGGGCAGTTCATTTTCATTCTGTGTCTCAGTTTTCCCACCTGCAAAATGGCAGAGTTGGTTTTAATTTTGCTCTCTGGAGATTAAGACTAGACTAAATGATCCCCTAAGTTCTGTTCTGACATTCTTTGATATACAAAAATGATTCCAAAGCTGGTAAATGGGAGTGCCATGACCAGAATTTGGGTTAGCTCATGGGAATTAAAGCAAGAAATATTTCAGTTCCATGTAGATGGAGTGTAGCAAATGTTCACAAGATAGTCAGGAAGAGTGATACAAGGATACTCTCAAGGTCTCTCTTAAGAACTTTAGAATTGATTATATGACCTGGGAAACATTGGCACAGGACTGCCCAGCATGACATGTCCTCCTTAGAGAAGGTGCTATGCTCTGTGAACAAAGCAGAATTGAATTAGTTCAGAAGAAATTTGAGACATGCAAAGAGAAATCCTCCCAAATGCTCATAGGGACTATTTGTCTTTGACCTCTGGCAGAGCATTCTGAACTTGCATTGGTCTGATCAGTCACAGTCAGATACACTAATTTGACTCTAATTTAGCCATTTTAGTATTCTTCAAGAACAAAGGGTAACAACCAACTTTGCTACTGGAAAGGGGGAAGCTGGTGTATGGATTACTTGAGCTCTAGAGATCTGAGATATAATGAGCTAAGTCAATCAGGTGTCCCCATTAAGTCCAGCACCAATATGGTAAACCCCTAGGGATTGGGAGTAAGAGTGGTAAGAGATAACCAAGTTGCCCAATGAGGGTTGACCTACGTCATAAACAAAGCAGGTCAAAGCTTTCATGTTGATCAGTAGTAGAGTTGGATCCATAAGTGAACCAAGCTGTTCTTCCAGCCTGGGCAAAATAGATTCAGTTTTCAGAAAATAGATAGATAGATAGATGAGGATTGTCAAATTGATAGAAAAAGATGGGGGAGAACAAAGAAAGTAAGAGAGTCAATGAGAGGTCAGCACAGAAACACAATTTGAGCTTTTGTTCCCTTTCTTCCTTCCAAAGCTATGACTGGTGAACACAAAGAGCAGACCCCCACTCAGCTCCCTTTTACTAAGGAGAGCAATGATGAGATGGAATGCTCATGTTCCTATAACAGAAGATGGATATTTTGTGAAAAGGAGCCATTTCTCAGGAGTAGCCTTTCCTCCACTGCTCAAGGTGAATTTCTTAACTGAACCCCATTCCCCTCTCCACTTTCTCATGATGTTCCACAGTTCTTTCCCCATTCTGATGTAAGGGAACTGGATTCAATAACCATTCCACCAAGTTTCCCAAGACTCTCAAGACAGGTGAGAGTTGGGGAGAATCCAAAGATTCTCTGAAATCTAGACCTAGTTCTGCTACCGATTGGTTCTATAGCCTGGGACATAGATGTCACCAGAATGAAATGCAGAGATAAAATAATTGAATTCCATCATTTAACAATGATGAAACCTTAGAAGTTAAATAACTGTGACCATCAAAGTCATGTGAATGATTAAAACCAAGTTTCAAACTTGGGTCTCAGGACTCCAAATCCAGTGCTTTGTCCTCATACCATTCTTCCTACTCCTCTGACCTATGTTTGATGCTAAGTTTGTGTCTAGTACCAAAAAGTCAGATTTCTAATTATGTGCCTCCATGTTTCTTTTTTTATAATAACCCTTTCAACTATTGAATCCTATCAGGGCTCAGAACAGTTGTGAACAGAATAGAACCTCAAAAGAGACAAAGTGCATTCCCGGATTCCTAATAAGTTTTGCCCACCTTAGGCATTTCCCTTCTATTCCATTCCAAAGAGGATCCCAGAATGTCATAGTTGGGAAGATCCTAAAATCTAGAACCTAGACTCTCAGTCTAGAATTATACGGTTTGGGATTTTTGTTTTACAGAAGAGAAAACTGAATCTAGGAGAGAAGTAGCTTGCCTGGGGTAGAGCAAAAATGTTATAAAGATAGCCCAACCCAGCTCTTCTGACTTCATGGACACTATAGTGGATAGGTTTCTAGATTTTGATCCAGAACGCCTTGGTTCAGATATCGCCTCAAATACTTCTTAACTGGTCAAATCACTAATTTCTTCTCACTGCCCCAGTTTCTTCATCTTTAAAATGGGTACAACAGTAGCTCATACCTCACTGGCTTATTTTGAAAATCAAGTAAAATAATTTATATTCAGCATTTGGCAAAGCTTACATGGCAATGTAAATGTCAACTGTTATTATTATAAATTCGCCCTTCTTATCTATTACCATTCAATCTGACACAATTCAATTTAACCAATCTTCATTAAGTATCTAGGTACATAGAGCAGTTGTTCTAGACACTGAAAAAAGCAAAAAGGTCAGTAAGAGAATAATCCTTCAATTCAATATTCCTGCGCTTTGTTCCTCCTATAAGATGAAAAACAAGTAAACACCTCAGCCAACAGAGCCTGCTGTGGAAGAGCTAATAACAAAGGCAGGCCATACAGGGGATGGCCTCATTGTAACAATCTATAAGAGATGCTAGTTTTCCTCTTGGGAACAAGGCTTGTGGCTGTGTTGTTTTGCTTCATTACATATTTTCATAATGAGTATATGTACCCAGAGGCGTTCAGTGGTGGGCACACTTTAAATAAGGTTAAATATTAGGAGCCATGGGGTTGTAGAGAAAAAAGAGCACTGGATTTAGAAACAGTAGCTGGGTTCAGATCCCAACTCAGACACTTGGCTAGCTGAGTGACAACTGAAAAGACATTCATTCTCTTTGAGACTCAGTCTTCTCACTTGGTGAATCAAGCAGATGAGAAGAGATTGTCCCTAAATTCTGGGTAGGCAGCTAGGTGGCAAGGTGGATAGAGTGCTGGGATTGAGTTAGGAAGATTCATGTTCTTGAATTCAAATCCAGTGTCAGACATTTACTAGCTCTGTCACTCTGAGCAAGTCACTGTACTCTATCTCAATTTTCTCATCTATAAAATGAGCTGGAGAAGGAAATGGCACATTGCTCCAGTATCTTTGCCAAGAAAACCCCAAAGAGGGCCATAGAGAATCAGACATGACTGAAAAATGATTTAACAACAGCAAAAAGACTAGGTTTGGCTGAAGGTTATGGCTCATCATTTGTAAACTGAAATGACTGAACAAGAACAGATTCTGAGCCAACTTTGACATTCTCTACTTGACTTTGATTTCTCAGTGCTACACAATGTTGACCTAATGATGAGCTTTTACTATTGATGGAAAGAGGGCTGGTCCTAGCATAAGGAAACTAAGAATTAAATTCTCTCCTTCGAAATTTAATATGTGAATTACTTGGGAATGCCACAATCCTTCAGGTTCTCACTTTTCTCATCTCTATACTGTAGGTGTGATATTTCCTGCATTGTCCACCTCAAAGTCCAGTTGTGATAAAATACTTTGTAATCCTTAAAGTATTACAAAAGTATCAACTATCAAGATTATTTTTATGGAATAATAGAATGCATGAGCTGTATGAGCCCTTTCAGGTCATCTAGCTTGATCCCTTATTTATCAAAGAGGGAAAGAGAATTGACTACAATTCACCAAAATTCTCCAGTAAGAAGTAAAGCAGAATTTTAATGCAGGTTCTCTTATTCAAAAGGATAGTAAATAGCAGAGCTGAGCCTTAAACCCAGTTCTTCAGGCTTGAAAATGCACCTACATTACAAGGTTTTTGTGAGGATCAAATGAAATAACATATGTTATTTTTTGTTGTTCAGTCTTTTAGTCATATTTAATACTTTATGACCCCAAATGGGGTTCTTTGAGCAAAGATATTCTTTTTCCATCTCATATTTACAGAGGAAAAAACTGAGGTAAACAGGGTTAAGTAACTTTTATTTTGCTAACTTTAAAGCACTTGATTATTATGGTGATGATTAAGAAACTTTTCCACTCTATTATGTAGCAGGATCAACTATGATTGCTACAATTCTCTTTGACTGTTTCTATAATTCTAGCCTGCCTTCCACACTCCTCCCTCAGCTTCTCCCAGTTCCCTTCCAGGAAGCCCTGGTTCATTCTGCCCTAGTTCTATGCCAATGGAAAAAATTGCATCCAGAACCCATGCCATGTTTGTGTGGAATGATGTTAGGCTGAGTCTGCCTGTTCAAAGTCTAGCTATCACTAGTGGCTATTCCAGGAGAAAGCTTTTGCGGTCAGAGCTTCTGTTTCACACATTACTCCCCTTCCTTAACTTTATGATCCAGCCAAGCTGGCCTTCTCACTGTTTCTCACACATTCCCTTCCATCTTCAACCTGAGATTTTGTACAAACTGTCCCCCATTCCTGGAACACATCCTCTCTTTACTTCCTCCTTTCAGAATTCTTGGTTATCTTTCTTCAAAGCTGGCTTGGCTACCATATTCTCTAATGTGATGCCTTTTATGGTTTTCCTTATTGCTCCTACTTCCTCTCTAAAATTATCTGGTATTTACTTTGCACATATTTTAATGTCCATGTGTATATGTGCATATGTGTGGGTATATGCATATGTACACATGAGTGTATACACATTATGTATTTTCAATCTATTGAGAGAAATTATACATATTATGATTTATTATATATGTTGTATATCTATACACATATGTCATATACTGTCACTGAACTTCAATGACTTTAGAAGAAAGAGTGAAGTTAAAAACTTTGCACAAGTTTTTCTTGTTTTTGTTTTTCTTAAACCTTAAATTTTTTTTTCTGTTTTTCTTAAATCCAATTCACTCACAGGTGATGTCTTGACAGTGACAGAACGAAATTCAGGGCAATTGGAAATGTAGTGAATGACTTGGACTTTTCTATGTCTGATAAGGCTATACAACATCTTATTGGAAAATAGTAGGTGCTTAATATATGCTTATTGATTGCTTGCTATAATAGACAAAGAGAATTTGGAGAGAGTGGGGATAAACAACGACTTCATTCTCCATAATGAGAGAAACTAGATCAATGTTCCTTGGCATTTTCCAGAGAGACAAAAACTATTTCTGTAGGTGATTGATGCCCATAAGTCTGTGTTGATGGGTATATACTGGCGGTCTCAAGACTCAAAAGAGATGCTAACAGGAATAAGAGAAGAGCCAGTTAAATACTGGAAGAAAAAAATGATGAATAAACATCAAACTACAAAATCACATTGATCCAACCCAATACTGAGGATGCGGACCCACTTGGAAATTGAAAAATAGAATGTTTCTGACCAATGAGCATGCTCCTATGATATTACTGCTCAGCAGATGCTATAGCACAAGAGAAGAATCCAGAAGTGGGCTATTGTTTGGCATTGTGCTGGGAGTTGGATCGCAAGGTTGCCAAGACTCTTGCAAATCTCTACAAAAAAAGAGAAAAGATATTCTTTACTACCTCCTGTAGCAACTTAAGCTTCTGGGCATGATTGTTTAGGAGCAAAGGTTATTATTTCCCACGAGTTCTGCATAAGTTTTGTTTTATTTTACATGGAAAAAGAGCTAGGTTTTTTTTCAGGTTTGTGAACTCATGTTCTTGAAAAAGGAATTAGAGAAATAGGTTGAGTGGGGTCAGAGGAATTCCTAAGTTATCTGAGTGGGAGAAAAGAGTCAGAGAAGTTACAATTCACCCAATGGATTCCTCACCTCTTTTTTCTATATGAGAACCTTTGACATAAGAAATGCACTTTATCTATAAATATCACTAGCCATTGGCTTTCTGTTTTCTATACCTTCCTGCTGGAGTTTGGTCCTCTGGTTTCATCAGTATAAAAACTTGCTGTCAAGGAAATATCTTCTGTTAATGTAGATAGACAATCTGCTTGTAGTTAATAGCCTCCAAAATCTGATTTGGGTACTGTGAAGTTAGATTGTTTATGTTGAGGTTTTTTTTTTTTTTTTTTTTTTAATAAAGTTGTCTATGTTCATGTCTGATAATGCCATAAGTAGGACTCAAATCCAAATCTTCCTAACTGCAAAACAACTAGTCCTCCATCGCTAATATTAGGCCTTAACTTATTATTATTTTTTAATTTATTAATTTTATAATTATAACTTTTTTGACAGTACCTATGCATGGGTAATTTTTTACAACATTATCCCTTGCACTCACTTCTGTTCTGATTTTTCCCTTCCTTCTTCTACCCATTCCCCTAGGTGGCAGGCAGTCTCATACATTTTAAAAGTGTTATAGTATATCCTAGATACAATATATGTGTGCAGAACCGAATTTCTTATTGCACAGGAAGAATTGGATTCGGAAGGTAAAAATAACCTGGGAAGAAAAACAAAAATGCAAACAGTTTACACTCATTTCCCAGTGTTCCTTCTCTGGGTGTAGCTGATTCTGTCCATAATTTATCAATTAGAACTGAATTAGATCTTCTCTTTGTTGAAGTTATCCACTTCCATCAGAATACATCCTCATACAGTATCATTGTTGAAGTGTATAATGATCTCCTGGTTCTCCTCATTTCACTCAGCATCAGTTGATGTAAGTTTCTCCAAGCCTCTCTGTATTCCTCTTGTTGGTCATTTCTTACAGAACAATAATATTCCATAACCTTCATATACCATAATTTACCCAATCATTCTCCAATTGATGGGCATCCATTCATTTTCCAGTTTCTAGCCACTACAAAAAGGGCTGCCGCAAACATTTTGGCAAAATAGGTCCCTTTCCCACCTTGTTATTATTATTACATATTGTTGTTATCCCATTATATCATGTGAAGGTAATAAAGTATAAAGAAAAGGGTCCAGAACTTGGAGTCAGAAGACTTGGGTTTTTTTAATATGGGTTTGAATCACCTTATCTTGATGACCCTGGGCAGAGTCTGCTCATTGAATCTCAATTTCCTTAACTGCAGGAAATAAATAATAAAACTTGTATTACCCCCACAAGAGCATTATGAGGAATATGTGGTACAAAATGTAGTGTACTATAGCATGGAGGAATTACTATCTTCCTCTTTCAGATTGTAAGATCCTTCAGGGCAGGGACTGTTTTTTGCTTTGTGTTGTATCCCTCAGCTAAACAAAGTACTTGTAACCTAGTAGGTGTTTAATAAATATTCATTTTGTAATTGGTCAACACTAGCTTTCTTTTGGCAGATGAGGAATCTGAGAACCAGAGAAAAGAAATGAGCTACTGAAAATAACAGCAAATTAGTAGTAAAAAAAAATAATTGGATTCTGAATTTCTCAATTCCCAATGCTTTCTTCCATTAACCACATTTTCTATCAGCTGGGGAACATGAAGGATTCCTCAAATGTTCTCACACTTCAAATCAATTCAACGAATATTTATTAAGTGCTTACTAGATACAAAGTTCCATGTTCAGCTTTGGAGATATAAAGATGAGAAATTACATACTTCTTGTCCTCTAAGCTAAAGTGTTGGGAATGCAACATGGATGAAATTAGTTATAGCAAAAAATTAGAATATGAAAGAGACAAAAGAAAAATTTAGACAAAGTAGTAGTGGGAAATTTTTAGGCAAGAGAAAATATTTAAGATTATGGGAATCTGAGGAGACATCATAGAGGAGATTATATCTTGAGTAGGCCCTGAAAGACAGGAAGGATTTCAACAAATTAAAATGGGTGTGGGGAATCCATTCTAGGCAGGAAAAAGGAATAAATATGGAGATGAAGAAATGGGAGTATGGGAAAAGGACAGATTTGAAAAGATTGGAATTTTGCTGGAATGACCTGCAAGGAAATGTACTGAGAGTGAGTTAGACAAAGTAATAATGCAAGCTCAGAATGCATATGGCTTTGAATAACACAGCTTTATGAAAAATCATTGGTACTGTAGGCCTTAGGTCAAAGTGCATTTGGGACTTTCTTCTAGATTTCCCACCAGTAAATTGGGTAGAGGAAGGGGAATCTTCATCCTGTCTAGCAACTACTGAGGGTCATACCCTTTGTGTCTCTGTTGTATTACTTATGAAAGACCACAACAATTAGGATTAGGTTACTGGTCACAACGAAAATATTTTATTCTGGTCACATATAAGGCAATGGAATGAGCAGCATGAGATAATGGAAAAAATGGTTAAACTTTCAGTCAGCAGAGAGCTGGATTCAAATCTTACCTTTGACACTACCTATGTGACACTAGACAAGCAAACCATTTAACATCTACTATGGCATCTGCCTTCGTGGGATGTTGCCAAGGATCAAGTTAGGAAATAAGTGTAAAATGCTTTTTAAAACTTAGAGTGTGATATAAGTGGCAGCTGCTATTCATGGAGCTTTCTAATATTAGGAAGCTTGGTTTTATAGTCAGAGAAATCCTGAATTTGAATTGTGGCTGTGATCCTTGCTACCTTTGGGATCTTTTCTTTCACTTTCCTCCTCTGTAAAAAAAAAAAGAGAGGATTGGACTAGATGACTTTTAAAGTTCTAATATTCTCCAATTCTAAGAAACAATAATATATATATTTTTTTATTTTCTAGAAGTGTCTACACTACCTTTCTCTCCTCCCATAAACTGCAACAGAAAACCCAAAGCTTTATTGCTTGTCATCACCAGCGAACCCCAAGCCCTACTGTACTAGAAGGGGATTTCACCCTGACAAGCTGGCCCGATTCCAAGCCAGGCAATGCTATTCTACATACCAAAATTTCCTCCTTGCGGCTTTAATTACTGTAATCCAAAAGATTCTCACTTCCTGTCCCAAACCACGGCCGGTGTGACAATGCAACACTAAAGAGATCGCATGTTTTACATCACAGGTAACTATATTCCTGTGAATAATCTCTGTGTGAAAATGCAAAATATAATTATAGTATCTTGACTCATCCTTCCTGAGTCAGTCATTTCTGTATTCTCCCACTCTTTTAGTAGTCTTTTCTCTCCATCCCTCTCCTAACTAAACACCCAACATGGGCATCTAAAGATCCAAGTTCTATTCCTGGTGACACCATTGACTTGAATGTGACCTTGGACAAATCATTTCCTCTCTGTGAATCTTAAGTCAAGGTCTCCTTAAAAACTTTAGAAATGATTGTATGACATAGGGTGTGCCCTCATCAGAAAAGGTGGTGTGTTCTATTAGCAAAGCAGAATTGAATTAATTCAGAGGAAATGTGAGATGCACAAAGTTAGAGTCCACCTTAAGTATTCATAGGGACTATTTGTGTCTGACCTGTGGCAAAGCATTATAAGCTCCATTGGTTTGATCAGCCACTATCGGACACACTGTAATTTGACTCTAACATAGTGATGTCATTTTGGTCCTCTTCAAGAACAAAGGACATCAACCCACCAATTCTCATTCTGTAAAATGGGACTGGATGACTTCTAAGATTCCCTCTTTTCTGAAATTTAATTCAGTTCAATAATGACATCTATTTCTGATATCATAGGATCCCAAATCTAACTTTCCATGTTCTATGGTCACTTCTATAATGAACATTCAATGTTCTCTGTTTCAAGGCCCTTCCCACTTCTTACCTTCTCTGTTCTATATTCTAAAGTCTTTTCCAGTTCTATCATTCTATGTTCTATAAGAATTTCACTTTTGGGTTTCATATTCATAGTTCTTGAGAAGCATATGGTGAAGTAAATAGAGAGCTGTTTCTTCCTTTAAAAAAAAAATAAAGCTTTTTATTTTAAAAACATATGCATAGTTTTCAACATTCCTTCTTGCAAAGTCTGTTGCCCCAGACAACTAAGACTATAAATTGCTGACTAGGTGCCAATCTGAATTAATAAAAGGAGTCTTCCTCATTAGGGACTCCTATTTTGATAAGGTCACACATCTATCCAGAAAAGAAAGAAAAAAAGGGGAAATAGAAAAGGAAGGAAGAAAAGAAATAAGGATGAAGGAAAGATGAACAGAAGGAAGATAATTCTAATGTCTTGCACTTAATAAATGATTCCTGAATTAAATCTCTGTTCTGAGGTTCCTTCAAGCTCATGAAGATGTCTTCAAGCCCAGTGCTCTATCCACTACAAACCTTTAAATGATTTAAAATGTTCACTATGGTTACATTAAGATCCTTATCAACTCAGATAACCTATGTTGCCAAGTCCCTTTCAGTTCTGACTATTTTTTAATTATTTTAGCTTACGATTAGTGCTGTATGCAAATGCTCTCCTTCTATGGATTTAAGTCCATAAATGAGTTGTGGACTAGTTGAAGTAGAGTGTCAGAATTAATAGTAGTGATGAGTCAGTGCCATATTTCCCCCTCATCTCTAGTTGTCCCTTATATGATTCCAGGCTGAGTTTATATGGGATTCCTCTAAAATATAGATGCTGGATGACCCTACTGAGGAATTTGGCAGGAATATTCCACACCCAGGATTGGGTCTCATCATCCCCTTTCTTGAGGCAAAAGGGAGCCTGAAGATGAGAAAGTTAACCTATGCATATCATTTGCCTGAGGTATGTAGAACAACATAGCAGCTCTGTAGTAGCTGAGGCCTCCCTTTTACTTTCAGTTAATAAAAATCACAAAATATCATCAGTTCTTAACAGAATCCCTTGAGAGTTAATTACATGGTGGAGGATTGTATGTGAGCACAACTAATATGTGTTTAATAGATGTATCTTGGGGGGGGAATCATATTGATTTTTAAAAAGAAAATAACAAAGATCTCCCCTATGCAGATGGAGAGGGCAAAAAGACTTCACTCAGCACTTCCGCTTGTCATCAACTCTTGCGATGACTTTCCTAGAATATCTCTGGCTTCCTTCTGTCTTGTCATCACAGAGTTCTTGATCTGAGATAGGGTTAGAGAGGGTATCTTGTTCTTTCCCCAACTTCCCAGAAGACCAGTAACTAAACAGAAAGCTAGCTATCCATTTCCTCCTGATTTGAAATCTCTGGAGAAGGTCATTACATGGCTGCCCATGGAAAAGGCCCATTTTCTTCCTCTCTCTACCTCATTCTTTACTGGACTTCTATGAATGCAGATTTTTTTCCAGGCAGAAAACTTGCAGAATTCCTTCTCATGACTAGTGAACTTTAGAAAGTATTCCTTCTGTTTTTCTATTAACCCCCAAATCTAAAAGAAAATCTATGGAAATTATGCACCCAGAATATAATTGCTTTGGAGTTAGGGCAAGGCTCACTTGGTATTTTGGAGGAAAAACAACTCCAAATTGACTGAATTAGTCACATGAACTAACTACCTGAAGACTATAGCTTTTTGGCTAGACATTATGCCAAGTTTTCTTAGCTTGGAGTTTATGGACAGATTTCAGGGGATCTGAAACTTGGATGGGAAAAATATACATCTTGATTTTTACTAACTTTTGTTTTCCTTGGCAATTCTATGCATTATATTTTGGATACTTAAAAGTATTCTTCTGAGAAAAGGTCTGTAGGCTTCACCAGATTGCCAAAGGGATCTGTGATAGAAAATAAGAATAATCTCTGGTTGTGGAGGGGGGCTGGAATCAAGATGTCAGAGAAAAGGCAGTAACTTGATTGTTTTCTCCCCGAATACTTTTCAATAATGTCATGCAACAATTCCTGGAGCAATAGAGCCTACAAAAAGGATGGGATAAAATAATTTTCCAGCCAAAAACAATTTAGGAAAGATCTGTTACACCTGGATAAGAGTGAAGCTGTCTAGCCAGCACAGACCTGGCCCCATCAACCAGGAGCAGGAATCATTGAATAAACAGAGGCAGCAGCTGCTTCTGGAACTTTCAGTCTACAGATGGTAAAAGGGTTGAACAACTGGTCAGAAGGAAATTACAGGGGTCTCTCTGTAAGCCCTGACTTTATTGCTTTGACCAAACTCAGATCTAGATCACAGTCCTGGTGGCACTAACATACCAGAGCTTGCAGCAACAGTGAAACAGGGACCTTTATCACACTTCTGGGGCAGAAAAGAGTGTTTGTGGTCACTCACAGACCAGAGTATAGGCCAAGAGAGAAGTAAACACCTCTTATTACATTTTCTTATATCATAACAGCTTGGAAGAACTGGAAACTACATGTCCCTAGATGCATTTCAGAAAATATCTGCATAAAACCAGTGAAGCTTGGGACAATGTGCTCTCCACTTTGGAAATAGAGCCCTACTTTAATAAAGAGTTAAAAGTCAAAAAATAGACTCTGAAAATGAGCAAACAACAGAAAAAATTCTGATCATAGAAAGTTACTATAGTGACAATGAAAATCAAAACATACATTCAGAAGAAAATAACAAAGTTAAAGATCCCATATCCAAAGCCTTCAAGAAAAATATTAATTGGTTTCAGGTCATGGAAGAGGTCAAAAAGGATTTTGAAAATCAAGTAAGAGAGGTAGAGGAGCAATTGAGAAGGGACATAAAACTGATGAAAGAAAATCATAAAAAATCAGCCAACAGCTTGACAAAGGAAAGACAAAAAATACTGAAGAAAATAATACCTTAAAAACCAGGGAAAAAGAAATGGTAAAGGAGGCATAAAAAGTCAAGATGGAGAATGCCTTAAGAAGCACAACTGGCCAAATGGGAAAAGACGCACAAAAATTCATTGAAGGAAAAAACAAATTTCCTTAAATAACAGAAAAGGCCAAATAGGAAAGAAGGTACAAATGCTCAATGAAAAAAATTCCTTAAAAACTAGAATTGAGCAAATGGAAATTAATGGCTTTATGAGAAATCATGAAACAATAAAACAAAACCAAAAGAAATATCTCACAAGAAAAATAACTGACTGAAAAAGAGATCCAGGAGGTACAATTTTAAAATTATTTACATACCTGAAAGCCATGATCAAAAAATAGCATAAATATCATCTTTTAAGAAATTATCAAGGAAAACTGTCCTTATATTCTTGAAACAGAGGGTAAAATAGAAATTGAAAGAATCCACTAATGAAAGAAATTTCAAAAGGAAAATTCCCAGGAATATTATAGCCAAATTCTAGAGATTAAGGAGAAAATATTGCAAGCATCAAGAAATAAATAATTTAATTATTATGGAATCACAGTCAGGAGAAGAGAGGAGAGGCAAAAGGAAATGAGAAAATTTTACTCTTATCAGAACTGGCTCAAAGAGGGAATAACATATATACACTCAATTGTGTATAGAAACCTATCTTATTCTATAGGAAAATAGGAGATTAAGGATTTAGGAGAAAGGAAAGGTAATAGATGGGAAGGCAGATTTGAAGTGGGGGTAGTCAGAAGCAAAACACTTGCATAAGAACAGAGTGGAAGAGAGAAAGCAGGAAGGAAATAGAATGGAGGAAAGTAATTAAGAATAGGAATGGTAGAAAAAAATTGAAGTTGCTCTGATAAAATCCTCATTTCTCAATCATATAGAGAACTGAGTCAAAAAATATACAAATTGATCTAATTGATAAATGATCCAAAGAAACATTAATGCACTGTTGGTGGAGTTGTGAACTGATTCTACTATTGTGTAAAGAAATTGTAACTGTCCAAAGGACTATAAAAATATACATATCCTTTAACCTAGCAATACCACCACTACATTTGTATCCCAAAAGAGAAAGAGAGAGAGAAAAGGACCTATATGCACAAAAATATTTATAGCAGCTTTTTTTGATGGCAATAAATAACTAATTAAGGGAATGTCCTTCAATTGGAGAATGACTGAACAAATTATGGTATATGAATATACTGGAATACTGTTGTGTTATAAGGAATAAGTAGAATGCTCTTAGAAAAACCTGGAAAAATTTAGTGAGCCGATGCAAAGTGAAATGCGCTTAGTATAAAGTAAAAGCAAGTAAATTACTTATAGTATCCTTAATGCCTTGTGCTCAACTTATGGGAGACAAATTTAAACCAGTCCAGTGCCTTTGACTTCATAGCACTTAATAGTCCAGCAGTTAATTAATCAATCAACAATGATGTATTGTGTACATATTACGTGCCAGGTAGTGTCTGGTGTTGTTGACAAAAGTCAAACTCTCCACTTAAAGAGTTTTTAGTCTACCAATAGTAGAGTACCTATTAAATAGCAGTGTTCTGATATTTGAATGGATCAAAATTGACAAGAAACCATCAATGGATATATATGACTGCAACTTTGTATGAATAAAGTTGATTAAAACCATTCTGAGATTGTTTTCAATTTTCAACTAAACATCCCAAATCAATCCCCCCATATTTTAATAGTTCCTATATTTCATCATTGTCATCAATAAAATTTTATGAGGCTCCACATAGGGATTTCAGATCACACAGCTTGCTTCAGAAAAACCTTGGAAGCCCCTGCTTTAAATCCCCCAAACAGAAGGGTCCATATGAGTAGAACCCAGAACCAGAGTTTTCAGATATCTTGGAGATCATTTAATATAAGTCCCTCATTTTATAGATAAGGAAATTGACACCTTAGGGAGGAGAGGGGTTTTGTCTTAAGATCATCAAAGATAGCACTTGAACTCTGTGTCTCTGAGTCCAGAGACAATGTTCTGTGTATGGAACTGAGAAGTCTGGGGCATGCTCTGAAGCAATGGGATGTTGGAGAGCAGAGGAAGAGCCAAACACATGATCGCACACACTTTGAAATGTGGTCTGAATGAAAGGTCTTAGATATTCATGAAAGGAAAAACCATGATATTCCTTGAGAACATCTCCTGAGTTTTATTTATATATGCGTGCAAAGCATGAAACACATAGCAAGTGGGTATGCTCAAGCAGCTTCATTGGCTTCCCAGTGATTCTAGGCTTAAATACCAAGTCCAGCTTGGCATTGAAAGTCTCCAAATTATCTTTTTAGACTCAGTTCATGTTACTTCCCTTCAAGCACTCTATGTTCTTTGCCAATTGGCCTATACACCATTGCCATACATGACATTCTACCTCTCACTATTGCGATTTTACGTAGTTTGGCTCCCATGCATGCAGTGTCCTATGTTGTCACTTCTGCTATTTAGAATATCTATCCTTATATAAATGCAATCTCCCTCCTCCTCCTTCTCCTCCTCCTCTTCCTCCTTCTTCTTGCTTTTTTCTTCCTTCTTTCTTTTTCTTTTCTTCTATCTTCTTCTTGTTCTTGTTCTTTTCTCTTTTATCTTATTGTTCTCTCTTCTTTCTCTCTCTTTTCTCAGTTCTTCTCTTCTTGTTCTTTTCTTATTCTTCTTTCTCTTCCTCCTCCTCCTTCTTTTTCCTCCTTTTCTTCCTCCTCCTTCTTCTTCCTCCTCCTCTTCTTCTCCATCTTTCTCTTCCTTCTCCTCCTCCTCTTTCTTCTCGTCCTTTTTTCCCTTTAGTTGTTAATACCTCTTTCTTACTGAAATTTTTTTGTGTTTACTTTTTATCAGTTTTGTGTTTACTCATCTGTGTAAATATTGCTTTTCTCCAGTGGAATATAGGCATCTTGAGGGCAGAGATCATTGCATCTTGGTACCTTGAATGTCTGGAACATTTTTGTTCTTGAATTGTTTTGGTTGTGCTTGAACTCTCCATGACCCCTTTGGTGTTTTTGGCAGATGTATTAAGGTGGTTCCCCATTTTCTTCTCCATCTCATTTTACAGATGAGGAAACTGAGGCAAATAAGGTTAAATGACTTGGCCAGGGTCACATAGATGAGGTTGGATTTGAACTCAGGTCCTCTAAGGCTGGAGCTCTATCCACTGCACCACTTAGATGCTCTCATAATAGGCACTAAATAAATACTTGCTGAATTATATAATTCCCTGGGCCAGTTCATCTAGATCCTAATCCCACAATATACTTTGAAGCTATGTGATAGTGAGTAAATTATTTAACTTCTCAGACCATCCATTTACTCCTTAGTCAAATGAGGAAAGGAATAATTATGCTACCTCTTTCATAAGGTTATTGAGAAGAAAGCATTTGCCAAGACTTCTAGTGCTATACAAAGGCAATTTATTATTGTTGTTAGTTATTAATATTTGTTAAATTGAGTCTAACTGAAAGCAAATATTGGCTTGAAGTTCCCTGAATGGACCGCTGACATCTACTGCAAAAATGATAGGAATAAACTGGTTGATTTTTTTTTTTATTTATCTTACAATTTGGAAGGAATCTTAGAGCTGAGAATATAATAGAAAGGTCTTGGGATCTGCACCACCTACCTGAGGATAAGTGCTCTGTAGATCTTAAAGGGCTGGAAAAATGATATATCTATCTGTTTTCCATGATTCAGTCTCATACCCACAGTGCCTGGTAAGTAGTAAATGCTTAATAAACGCCTGTTGATTGATTGATACTGGTTCATATGTTGCTTCAAATAGGTATCTCACCTGAATCTACTGTCATCAGCTACTGTGAGGTAAATTCTCTACCTTCTGGTTCATCCATAACTTCTCCACACAACTGAGATAGATCTGGGTCTATGGATGGATTTTGTGCAAAGACTTCTTTCATTATGGTGGGAAAATAGATAGTTGAAGCCAGGCATTTAAAATAATCAATCTTTGTGGAGACACATTGGAAGTATATTGGGTTCAGTACTGGTGTCATGATTTTAAAAGGACATTAATAAACAAGAAAATTTCAGAGGAAGAAAGACATTGACTCCTTTCCAATAGGGAAGGGTTTTGTGTCCATGCCATATAAAGATTAGTCAAATGAACTGAAGATGTTTAGCTTGAAGAAGAGAAGACATTATTAGCTGTCTTCAGTAAACAAAGGTCTCATTCATGGATGAGGGCACATCATAAAGAATGGATAAAGTAGTGATGAAGGCAACTTAGCCTTCATGTCAGGAAAGACTTCCTAATTATGAGAATTTTTTGAAAGTGGAATGGGCCATCTCAAAACATAGACAGTACTTCCTCCTTAAAGGTCATTAGTAAGGAAACAAAGCATCCATGTACCATCCTAAATGCTTTATAAATATCTTGTTTAATGCTCTCACTAACTCTAGAATGTGTGTGCTATTATTATTTCTATTTTATTGTTGAAGTCATTGAGGCTCACTCAGTGTCACTCAGAGGTAGAAAGTGTCTGAGGCTACATTTAAAACTCAGAGTTTTCTGATTCTGGGTCAGTAGTCTACCCCAGCTAGCTGCCTCCAGTGTTTAGTAAGTTGGGTTATGATGAGAATTCCCTTCAAGTATGAGTTACTGCAGTTCTTTGCGATTCTTAAGTTCTATAAATCTATGGGGAATCCAGCTAGGGACATCCCATAACTGCCCCATAGCTGAGGCAGCCTTATGGCAATAGCTGTCCCCTAGGTTGGCTTGGGCAAACTGGGAAATTGGCTATGACTGCCAGTCACTTCTTGGCTTGGAAGCAGGGAGATTCCTTGGATCAGGAACACATCCATGAATGGCTTGTATAGGGTTTTAGGCAAGTCACCTAATAATAGCTGAAGAGGTTACACAATTGTAGATTGGATTAAATCTCCAAAATTCTTTGAGCTCCTTAGTGGAAGCTGGTCCATAATTCTAGGGTTTAGGAGAAAAAAAAATTCTAATAATCACAATTCTATTCCCCTGGCACTTTTTTTTTCTTTCATAGTCAACAGAGTGCTTTCTTCACAAATTCCCATGAATTATGATAGGAATTCTGTTTTAAGTTCTTTTCTACTTCTAACACTGTGTAATCCAGTGATTATTGAGGTGATCTTTCCTGAAGATTGTAGGACTGACATCTTTAAAATAATCACCCAAACATAGTTCATCAGAAAGACAATAACAAGAGCATGGAAAAGACTTTTGAGACTTTTGTCTCTGGGCAAAAGACATCAGTGAATATTAGTAGTTATATTAATAACCTGGCTAAAGGCAGAGATGATATATATTGGTGGGGATGCATTTTTGCAAATGACTCACAAGTAGGAGGCTGAGCTAACATAGGTAACATAATCAGGACACAAAAATATCTAGGGAGAATAATATGCTAGACCATATCTGATAAAATAAAATATGATAATAAATACATGATCTTGAACTTGAGTACACAGTTTCTCAAGTATATGACATGGGAAAGCATGGTTAGTGCATCTGAAAAAAAAATGTGATGGATTTAGTAGACTACAGGTGCAATACAAGTCAGCAGTATGATATGATGATCTTGCCCTTCCCTGTCAAAAACCCCTTCAAACAAACAACCACCCTTATTTCAAATTACACTACATTTAAAAAGGCATAATAACCAGGTCTATGAAGTGATGCAGCGGCTAAAAAAAACCACCAAGCTTGGAGTTATAAAGATTCATCTGAAGTTATGAAGATTTATTTTCCTGAGTTGAAAATCTGGCCTCAGACACTTACTAGCTAAATGAACCTGGGCAAGTCATGTAACCCTGTCTACCTCACTTTCCTCATCTATAAAAATGAGCTGGAGAAGGAAAACAGTAGACTTGGTAAAACTTTTGTATCAAATATCTCTGAAAAGAGTCTGATAACAAAGAGAAATAGGCATCTAATGGAAATATAAACTGAAAGCTATTGCTGGATTAAAATATTCTCAAAAGAATGTAACCTATCAATAACCATAAGAAACAATGTTCCAAATAACTAGTTATAAAAGAAATTCAAATCAAAATAATTTCTCTCAGGTTTCACCTTACATTGAGAAAACTGGCAAAGTTGACAAAATATGGAAATAATGAAGGAGTATTTATGTCAATATCTATATACTAATGGGTATTGTTGAATCTATGAATTTATTATACTATACTGGAAAACAATTTGGAATTACCCATTGTCTCAGAGATTACGTTGATAGGTATATACTTTAAGGAGACCAAATAATCTACATTAGTGCTTTTTGTAGTAATAATGAATCAGAAAAAAAAATGGATGCTCATTGATTGGGGAATGGCTTAACAATGACTGTAATGAAATGTTACTAAGTTGTTTAAAAATATGATGAATAGAGAGAACCACAGGAAGAATTATACTAACTGATGCCAAGTGAGTAAGTTAGATATTAGGAACTTTTCCTCTTTTTTGGTGTTTTTGATACAAGGTTTTTTGTTTTGTTTTGTTTTGTTTTGTACATGGCTTTCTGGGAAAGTGGCAAAAGATTTAAATAAAAGATTTTAAATAAAAGACATGAATAAAATTTATTTTTAAACATTTTCTTTTATTCAGGCACTTATTCAGGGGTGACAACTTACCTTCACTTAATAAATCCTAAAGTACAATTAACTGTTATCTTGAATATATGTTTCATATAGTAATTATAGTAAATATATAATCCTACAATTTGTAAAGTAAATAAAGTATAATCACATATACATATATATGTATCAATATATACACAAATGTGCATGAATATGCATTATATATGTATTTATAATACAAGCATGCACATAAGTAGATATAGTTTATACATACATGTAGATATAGTATAAGCATATACATATATAGACACACATATTATTTCTACCCATTCCATTCTATCCATTCGTCTACCCATTCCAAGCCCTGCAATACAATTTCATAGATTCAAAAGGTCAGCTAGTTAATCCCACTATTTGGCAATCCCCAAAGAGAAGGTGATGGGACTGAAGTTCCTTCTACAAGTCTGCTGAAATCTGGCAGAGTCATGATTTGATCCTAGTCCTTTGGACTCCAAGGTGATGCAATGGGAAGTTACCTTGCTCTACTCTGAATCCCTGTTCCTTTGCTTAATAATGTTCAACCCTACACAAGTTATTGGCCTTCTCTGCACCTCAGTTTTCTCCTCTGTAAAATATATAATATACAAATCTTTGCCAAACATTGGGATTGCACATACAAGAAATGAAAAAAAAATCCTTACTCATAAAGAGCAAGAGTTGGAAAAGCTTGGATCAGGGGTCTACCAACTATGACCCTCAGACTAAATCTTTCCAAACTAAAAATTATTTTTTATACTTTAAAATATAATAAAACCTTATATTAGAGTATAAAAAAACATACTTTGCTCCAGGCAGTACAAAAAGAGGTAGCAGTCTGGAACTGGCCCACTGGGGCCATAATTTGCCAACCTCTAAACTGGATGAGATCTTCAGTCTTCCAGTTAGATCTGTAACTTGCCATTTTTTTTGCATCTGGGGCAAGGCATGAAAATGTGTACTCAAATACTGCAGGCTATTTTAGTTTATGGTCATAGGCCTGCATAACTTCCTTTTTAAACTAATAATTCTTACTACATAACTAGGTAATAAACTCAGCATTTGATTCTGTGCTTAGGAAGAAATTGTATGTTATATCATCACCCTCCAAATTTCAGTACCCTGGGACAAAGCCCTTGTCATTCAGTCCTTGTTGTGGCTTTTCTTTCAGGTCTAAATACTATGAATCTGTATAAATCCGGTGCTCTTTCTACTCTAACCTGATTAGATCAATTTTACAGAGAGATTCTGTGGGGATAAAGACATGACAGTACAATGTTTATAACTGCTCAGATAGAAAATAACACAGCACAGAAGCGCTCGGGGATATCACGAAGGGGTGGTTTTCAGGGGAGAAGCTTTAGGTTACTTTAAGGTGACAATTTCTAAATGAGAGCAAAACTGCGTAATAATATTTTAAAAATTAGGACCATTCTTAGTTCATGAGCTCCCCAGCCAGTGACAAAATATGCTATTAGTGGCCGCAGCACGATTCTGAAAATATACCTTCCTTACGACTTAACGCTTTTTTTCCCCCTTCCCTGTGAGCTAAAAATTACAAAGCCCCGGATTTCATCGTTCTTGCAATCTATTCTTTTCCCCTGACTTCCTGTTTTCATGAAATTTTAATCAGGCACTTAAAATAAATAGCTATGCAGAGTCTCTCTGCCTCTTCGAATGCTTGGGATGGATGTTTGGGGTAAAGTGATAGTCCAGAGACCTTGAGAGCATTTAATCCCATTCGGACTTGGCAAGACAACAGAAAATGAAAAAGAAACACAGCTCCTTCTCTGTGCTATGGGCTCAGAGTGGTCTGGGGTGTTCAAGAGAAAAAAAAAAGTGATGTCCTTCCCCTCACTGTTGGGATTGCAACCATTGAAAGAAATCAGACTGATTTTGAAAAATAGCTTCTGTAAAATGCAGTGGTGACAAACAGAAGAAAAGTAAGAAACGATGGTGAATAGATCACATTTTCAAATCCTGGGATAATGAAAAGATAATAATTAAATCAGTGCTGCTCCCTTCTGTTGCTAATGGTTTTTAATGGTGCATATTTGGTATAATATGAAATAAATTAACCTCAATTGTCTGGTTGTTAAAACCAACCAAGATTTAATTTTTTTCTCCTTTGAGCATAAAAATGCTTCAACATAATACATAGCATATCAATTTCAATAAAATGTCAAAGAACCACTATAGTTCCATTATAGCCAAGCATCATTAGATGGAAAGTCTGAACACCTGAATTGCAATTCCTCCTCTGATGCTTACCAGCTATGTGATCGTCTGACTTTGCTACTCTGAGACTCAGTTTCCCTCTGTTAAGCTGAGGGGGCTGGACTAGACAATTTCAAAGATTCCATCCAGTTCCAAATTTCATGATGCCGTGTTCCTATAAATAACTGTAGGCATATCACTGGTCCAGCCAACAATTGCATCTGAAATAGAGTCAGATGATATTGGTCCAAATGCTGGCTTTGACCCATGACAACGTGGGCAAATCACCGACCATTTCTGAAAGTTGGTTTTCTTATATTTGAAACTCCTTCATCCACTCACACTGCCCTCTTTGCTACTCCTTGAATAAAATAGTCTCTCTCCCAATTCCAGGCACTTTTTACTGGCTAGCCCTGTGTATGGAATAATCCCCTTCTCATTTCTGTCTCCTGGCTTCCCTGGATTTCTTCAGATAAAACCCATATTCTACAGGAAACTTCCCTGAGCCTCCTTAATTTCAGTGCTTTTGTTGATTATTTCCAACTTTATACACACACACACACACACACACACACACACACACACACATATCTTTATACATAGTTGTTTGCATATTGTCTCTCCCATTAAACTGTGTGGCCCTTGAAAATAGAAATTTCCCCCCCCCCCCCCAGTTTGAATTCTTAGCACTTAGTACTGTGCCTGCACACAATAGGTGTTTAATACATGTTCAGTTATCTGGCTGAGGTGCTATAATCAAATCCTTGGGACTTATCTACTAAGCTATAAACTGGCTATGATCTGTATTGGTATAAGGAATTTTTCACAAAACAAATGCTGAAAAAAATCACAGATCATTCATGTATTCATTTAAGTGTAGAGAATCATACTTGCAATAGCTATCTAATAGGGTTGTTAGGAAGGAAACACTTATCTCTCTATCTAAACCTTAAAACACAATAGAAAGATAGTAAATCATAATAATGACGATAATGTTAATCATCTCAACAACAACAAACAATCACAAGAATAATAATGTCTTTTGGCCTCCTGAAGAACTATAGGTGCCAAGTTATACTGACAGGATAAAAAGAAAGGGGAAAGCTTGACTATAGATAAAATAGAGTTGCGAAGATTGCCAATGAATAAATGCAAAACCCCAGAGGATTGGGAAAGAAGAGATTCAGAGGCTCTTAGGGAAATCGACTGGCCTGCTTGGAAATGCCTGGCTTCTTTTATGAAAGCAGAAAAATTAGAAGGAAAGATCAGTGAAGTTTGTGGGTCAGCATTTCATCGATTAGTCAAGTTCAAGTGACCCAATGTGAAAATTAATGTCTTCTCTTAATCCTGATCTCTCTCGATCTACTTTGCCTTGAACTCAGTGCACTATTCTTAGTGTTAACAAGGGGTTCTGACTGATGACTGCTAAAGGTTAGATAACTTGTTATAGATCCCACTAGGACTTGACATAAGAGCAAAAAATCCCAAAAAGTTTCTTAGAGAATATAGTTGTTCCAAAATGGGCTATATTGATTGTAATCATAATAATGGCTATTATTTATACAGCACTTCCTATAAGCCAGGTACTGTGTTAAATGGTTTACAATTCCTATCACATTTAATCCCACTCTGGAAAGTAGGTGCTATTATTGTCCTCATTTTATAGATGAGGAAACTGAGGCAGACAGAGATTAAGTGGCTTTCCCACAGAAACACAGTAAGCATTTAAGGTCAAAATTGAACTTAGGTTTCTCCAATTCTAGATCTATCTATCCACTACATACCCCCTAGATCCTTCTTAGTAAATGATGAGTTCTCTATTACCAAATATCTTCAAGCCGAAGATGCTGCCTTTCAGAAAAGTATTTAAAATCAGTCATCATCTTCCTGAGTTCAAATCTAGCCTTAGACAAATCTGACCCTGGACAAATCACTTAATCCAGTTGCCTGTTTGCTCATCATCTCTAAAATGAGCTGCATAAGGAAATGGCAAATCATTCATATTTCTTTGCCAAGAAAACCCCAAATGGGATCATGAAGTGTTGGACATGGCTGAAACAAATGAACAGTAACATAATTACGAGGACTAGTTGAGAGAACTAGAGATGTTTGTCTAAGATAAGGGAGGATTGATATAAAACTATCTTCTATTGCAGTATTTCAAGGGTTACCATGTGAAAGACAGGTAAATAGATTGTAAATAGAGAGATAAGGAGAAAGGGAGGAAGAGAGGGAGACAAATTGAGAGAAAGAGAGAGGCAGAAACAGAAACAAAGAGAAGAGAAAAAGAAAAAGGGGCAGCAGGAGGAGACAAAGAGATTAGCAGAGAGAGAGAGATAGAAAGAGACAGAGAAACAGAGACAGAGACTGAGAGACAAAGAGACAGAGAGATAATGTCAAGCACTGGACTGTCCTGGAAATATATAAACAAGCAAGCAAAACAGTTCTTGATCTCAAGGAGCTTCTGTTCTAATGAGAAGACAATATATAAACGGGTGATGGGAGATAATAAAGAGAAAACATGGAAATGACATGGAGTGCTGGGCTCCTAAACAATTAAGCAAAAGTTTGCCCATCAGAGCCAGGGGACCTAGGCATGGAAGGTGGAGCCAGGTCAACAAGTGTAAATTACAGGGGACATCAAGTCAAGCTCTGAGCTTATCTCTCAGCCCTTTTACTTACCATCTGGGTAATCTAAGACAGTTTATTACCTTATCTCAATCTCAGGTTCCTCTACTATAAAGCAGAGATATTTAATGCTAATAGTAGCCACTTCTTAGAGTTATTTTAATGAAAATGTTTTGTAAGCTTTAAAATGTTCTATAATTGGGATTATTATTTTAGCTTAAGAGGTCAGTGAAATCTTCCTAACAATCAATCAATCTAATAGTGGCAAGTAATGAATTACGTACTACAATGAGATTCTCAATAAGTAGAGAGGTCAGATGACCACTAGCACTAGTAGTGCTAGTTGTAGAAGGCATTCCTGCTTTTAGGTATTATTCAAATGAGACATCTGAAGCTTCATCCTGTGCCAGAAATATATGACTCCCTTCATTCCCAAAGCATTCTGAATGTGATAGCGGTCAATGGGAGGAAGGATAATGTGAGGGTCCAAAATATGGGCTTTTTTATAACATGGCATAGCTAACAGTCTTATCTCTCATCACAATTTGCCCTTTGTTTCTATCATGGTGTCCATCCAACTGCCTTCATTTCCCTGGCTTAGTTTGAAATGAAGAGGCTTCAAATTGGGTTCTTGGGCCACTTTGGACCATTAATATCATTGGGACAATCCAAAGGCCTTTGTGGTTATATGGATAAAGAAACTAGTCACCAGGAATTCACTTGAATTTATCATCCTTGACATAAGAATTCATGATCCTTTCTGTACAGGGAAGTACAGAATACATGCTTAGAATCAGGAAGATTCAAATCCTGCCTCAGTCATTGGCTAGCTAGGGCAAGTCCTTTAATCTCTCTAAAGCCTCAGTTTCCTCATGTGAGAAAGAAGGGCACCAGACTCAAAGACCTCCAAAGCTCCTTCCAGCTCTAATCTGTGATCAATCCTTCTCTTTTAAAAAAACAAACGGCTGCATAATAGGGTTATAACATTTAGAGCTAGTATTGCCCAAATGCCTCATTTTACCAAAAAGTAAACTGATGGCAATGAAGGGGCAGAGACTTGTTTAAGATCACAGAGATCACATGTAGCAGAGTTAAAATAAGAATCCACTTCTGAAATCAAATCCAGTTCTCTGTTCACTGTGCAGCAGCATAGAGAAAAGCCATTTAATTAATGAAGAAAAAGGAGGAATGAGGCTAAAACTCTCTGGGTACCTAGGTCATGGTGGGGGTAGAAAGCCTTCTAGCACTCTATCTGTGAGTCTATCAACCCTAGGCTCTGGGAAATTGATCTAAGTTAAACTAGCTCACAGGAGATTCTGATTCATAAGCCAAAACACCTACATCCCATGGTGGAATAAAAACATTAATTATACCTTCTCCCTTTCCTGAACCTCCCAAATCTTCCCTTTCCCCACAGGGGAAGCAGGCTCTGGGTATTCTTTCATAGTGCATGTACTCACTTAGAATCATAGATTAATAAATAAACTAAAAGAGATCATCAAATCTAGAGATCTTCTTTTACCAAAAAAAAGGGGGAAATTACAGCCCAGGATGGGCGAGAAACAATTTTCTCAACAGCACAGACTACTTGCCTCCTCCAATGTTACTTCTGTAGCACTAAAATCAGTCTAGATAACCAAAAATAATGTGTAAAAACCCCATTTTAAGTTATTTTCTAGGTTTCTAGGATCTCTTCTCAAATTGTGCTCCAATCCTATTTTATTCCCTGACTCCATACCTGATGCTCACTGCAGAAAAATTGCCCATGGTGTTTTCTTCCTGTAGCAGCAGTCCCATTATCCTCCAAGATAATTTTGTCAGAAGTCAAGGACAGTTGGTGCAGAAAACCAAATTTTCATAACTGCTTCCTAACCCTCCTCACACTTCCCAGTCAGTATAAAGTAAAAACCAACCCAGTGACCACTGAAGCAATTCCTAATTGACAAGGACTCTACTCTCTAGGGAGGAGATGAGTGAGAAAATTTAGATAAAGCAAAGGAGGGAAAATCTTGTTTTGTTGTTTTGTTTTTTCTGGCATCCATATTCAACATGGAGACTTCCAGCATGAGATCAGAGTCTGAACTCCCCCTACTCCTGACACATAAATACACACACACACACACACACACACACACACACACACACACACACACAGGCATCCTAATGAATATCTCAATCACATAAAAAGCCAAAGCCTGACTTGAGGATCCACTACCTTAAAATGAAAAGACATCAAAAGATGCTAATGCTGATTTTGTCCAAGGGGACAGGAGACTAAGGATCTGGCCTTTCTTCCATCCAAGAATGGCTAGCGTGAAGATTTAAGTGGGACATTATAATAGTCTTCAGAGATCTGAAAGGCTATCATGTGGAAAGGGGGCTTAGACTTCTCCCCAGAGGGCAGTACTAGGAGCAGTGAATATAATTTATAGAAGGGAAAAAGAAAGAATGCTGGACTTGGGATTCAAGTGACCAAAATTTGAATCCCAATTCTGATGTTGAAGAGGCAGATCCATGTTCTGGACCTGAATTCAAATCCTCCTATATTGTCTGCATGATTCTGGGCAAAATCTCATTTTAGTAAAATGAACGGGTTAGATAAGATGGATCCCTTCCAGTTCTATATTATGCTATGAGCTGTGTAATTCTGAGAAAATCACTTCTCTGAGCCTCAGTTTATTCCTCATTAATATGGAGATGATAATCCTAGCCCTACTTAAGTCACAAGGTTGTTGTTGCAAGGAAAACACCTAGGAAAGCTTAAAACTCTATAGAGCCAGGGGTGGTTATTATGACTTTTTAGAAATTATTGTCATGGACATTATAATTATACTCAATAATGTCATAATAGCTGGGTTTTTTTTAAAGGTTTGGCAAAATATTGCTTTAAATGCAGCAAGGACAGATCTGAAAATTACTACCCGTCTAATTCAGTCCCAAGCAAATGTGTCTGGTTTCTGTTTTTAAATTACCAACTACGCGGGGATCCTCGAGAATAGAGAGATGTCTGCACTCCGCTCGGTGCCTGGTGCCTGCAATCTCGCGCCTCCATTCCGAGCTCCACAGCCCGAGCATCTTCCTGGGTAGGATTTCCCTTCGTTTGCATATGTATAGGGTCTCCTCCAGCTCCCCTGCAGCTCGGTGCCAGGAAAAGGAAATGGAGCTGTCAGGAATTGCTATTTTCGTTTCTACCTATGGTCTCAGGAATGACGAACTGAGAGAAGCAGCAGCAGCTGCCGCCCGAGCAGTGCCCAGCTGAGAACGAGGCTCCTGCCATCTCCCTCGCCCGTTCCATCTGTACTTCACCTGAAGCACTCTGGGACCTGAGCCTTAAACCTGCTCTGGGCGCCCAGTCAGAGAGCGCACCTCGGAGAACAGCTACTTTGAGGAAGTTTCATCCTCCTAAGAGAAAGGTTCCCAGTCACAGATGAAGTGAAGCCTTTAATGGAGGCAGCTATGGCAGAGGGGCTGCTGGATCTTGGGATTTCACGCTAGGAAATGAAATCGCAAATCTAGGTTCTTTT